>NC_088225.1:39531916-39566990 GCF_036934945.1 Oncorhynchus masou masou
GAGGACTCTACTCAGAGACTGATATGGAGGACTCTACTCGGAGACTGATATGGAGGACTCTACTCAGAGACTGATATAGAGGACTCTACTCAGAGACTGATATAGAGGACTCTACTCAGACTGATATAGAGGACTCTACTCAGACTGATATGGAGGACTCTACTCAGAGACTGATATAGAGGACTCTACTCAAGAGACTGATATGGAGGACTCTACTCAGAGACTGATATAGAGGACTCTACTCAAGAGACTGATATGGAGGACTCTACTCAGAGACTGATATAGAGGACTCTACTCAAGAGACTGATATGGAGGACTCTACTCAGAGACTGATATGGAGGACTCTACTCTGAGACTGACATAGAGGACTCTACTCAAGAGACTGATATGGAGGACTCTACTCAGACTGATATAGAGGACTCTACTCAAGAGACTGATATGGAGGACTCTACTCAGAGACTGATATGGAGGACTCTACTCTGAGACTGACATAGAGGACTCTACTCAGAGACTGATATAGAGGACTCTACTCAGAGACTGATATAGAGGACTCTACTCAGAGACTGATATAGAGGACTCTACTCAGAGACTGATATAGAGGACTCTACTCAGAGACTGATATGGAGGACTCTACTCAGAGACTGATATGGAGGACTCTACTCAGACTGATATAGAGGACTCTACTCAGAGACTGATATGGAGGACTCTACTCAGAGACTGATATGGAGGACTCTACTCAGAGACTGATATGGAGGACTCTACTCAGAGACTGATATGGAGGACTCTACTCAGACTGATATGGAGGACTCTACTCAGACTGATATGGAGGACTCTACTCAGAGACTGATATAGAGGACTCTACTCAGAGACTGATATAGAGGACTCTACTCAGAGACTGATATAGAGGACTCTACTCAGAGACTGATATAGAGGACTCTACTCAGACTGATATAGAGGACTCTACTCAGACTGATATGGAGGACTCTACTCAGACTGATATAGAGGACTCTACTCAAGAGACTGATATGGAGGACTCTACTCAGAGACTGATATGGTGGACTCTACTCTGAGACTGATATAGAGGACTCTACTCAGAGACTGATATAGAGGACTCTACTCAGACTGATATAGAGGACTCTACTCAGAGACTGATATAGAGGACTCTACTCAGAGACTGATATGGAGGACTCTACTCAGACTGATATAGAGGACTCTACTCAGAGACTGATATGGAGGACTCTACTCAGAGACTGATATGGAGGACTCTACTCAGAGACTGATATGGAGGACTCTACTCAGACTGATATGGAGGACTCTACTCAGACTGATATAGAGGACTCTACTCAAGAGACTGATATGGAGGACTCTACTCAGAGACTGATATAGAGGACTCTACTCAAGAGACTGATATGGAGGACTCTACTCAGAGACTGATATAGAGGACTCTACTCAAGAGACTGATATGGAGGACTCTACTCAGAGACTGATATGGAGGACTCTACTCAGAGACTGATATGGAGGACTCTACTCAGACTGATATGGAGGACTCTACTCAGAGACTGATATGGAGGACTCTACTCAAGAGACTGATATGGAGGACTCTACTCAGAGACTGATATGGAGGACTCTACTCAGAGACTGACATAGAGGACTCTACTCTGAGACTGATATGGAGGACTACCATCTCTGGTTTCTGACAATGGGTCATCACGGTAGGCCAAACTCCAGTCCTTAAGAAGAAGACGTGCTTCATCGTAACATTCTGAATACTCATCGTGAACGGTTGTTACGGAGTTATTCAGAGGCCCGGCGTTCAAAACCAATTCAGTTTCACCTCTTAGAAAATGTGTATTATAACTGTATAACAGTGGACTTGAAACGATGGGTTTGAATTACACAGAAACCAACGAAAAGCATGCAGGTCAGTTTACACATTTAAATGATAAGCCCAAGCCCAATAATATAATTAATAACATTTATGATTAATATATATACACACACACACACACACATATTCAGTGAGGTGCATTTATTAATTAGACTTACATGAGACTGGAGTTAGGCCCACGGGAGGTAAGAGTGAGAGGAGGAGATGGGGAGATGGGGAGAGGAGAGGAGGAGGAAGAGGAGGAGGAAGAAGAGGAGAGGAGGAGATGGGGAGAGGAAGAGGAGGAGATGGGGAGAGGAGGAGGAAGAGGAGAGAAGATGAGAGGAGGAAGAGGAGAGAAGATGAGAGGAGGAAGAGGAGAGAAGATGAGAGGAGGAAGAGGAGAGAAGATGAGAGGGGGAGAGGAGGAGGAAGAGGAGAGGAGGAGAGGAGGAGGAAGAGGAGAGGAGGAGGAAGAGGAGAGGAGGAGATGGGGAGAGAGGGGGAAGAGAGGAGGAAGAGGAGAGAAGATGAGAGGAGGGAGAGGACAGAGAGGAGAGGGGGAAGAGGAGGGAGAGAGATAGAGGAGAAGAGGGAGGGAAGGGAGAGGGGGATGGTGAGAGGGAGGGGAGGGAGAGAGCATACACAAGGTTAACGGTAGTCAGGTAGCTGTGTAGTGTCTAACAGAACTAAACAGCAGGGCTCCTGGGTAGTCCGGTAGCTGTGTAGTGTCTAGCTACACGACCCACACAGCTACACGACCCACACAGCTACACAACCCACACAGCTCCACAACCGACACAGCTACACAACCCAACCCAGCTACACAACCCACACAGCTACACAACCCACACAGCTGACTAACACGTTGTTAAATAAATACACCCACTGTTCAGTTAACAGTTAGATACACACTCTGGTTAAATGTGAACACACAGACAGACAGACAGACAGACAGACAGACAAGTATAACAGACAGACAGACAGACAGACAGACAGACAGACAGACAGTCTGGAGTACATGTTGAGTAGTACATCAGCAAGGCAGAGCTGCCCAAACACCTAGATCAGCCATGTCAAGCCGAGCACCCAGGGCCCCGAGCACCCAGGGCCCCGAGCACCCAGGGCCCCGAGCACCCAGGGCCCCGAGCACCAAGCGCCCCGAGCACCAAGGGCCCCGAGCACCAAGGGCCCCGAGCACCAAGGGCCCCGAGTGTGTGTGTGTGTGTGTGTGTGTGTGTCTGTGCGTGTGTGTGTGTGTGCGTGCGTGTGTCTGTGCGTGTGTCTGTGCGTGTGTGTGTGTGTGTGTGTGCGCGTGTGTCTGTGCGTGTGTGTGTGTGCGTGTGTGTGTGTGTGTGTGTGTGCGTGTGTGTGTGTGTGTGAGACTCACCCTTGTAGACGTTCAGTGTGATGGTTCTGACTGCGATACGGACCATGCTCTCCGGGTGGTTGAAGAACTTAATGGCCTCGGTGTACAGGGCAAAATCATTAGTGTGCTGTGTGTTGGGAGACAGAGAGGGGGCGCCAGTGAGCTCAACACCGCACCACTGTTGGGCACAGAGAGACCACACTACCAGAGACCCCTAGAGCCCCTTACCCCCGAGGGGACGAGGCCCTTAACCCCTACCTCCTAGGGGACTAGGCCCTTACCCCTTACCCCCTACCTCCTAGGGGACTAGACCTTTAACCCTTACCCCCTACCTCCTAGGGGACTAGGCCCTTAACCCTTACCCCCTACCTCCTAGAGGACTAGGCCCTTACCAACATGCTGTTGTAAGCGACAGGACGACGTGCTGTAGTTAGTTACAGGGCAACGTGCTATAGTTAGTTACAGGGCAACGTGTTGTAGTTAGTTACAGGGCAACGTGTTGTAGTTAGTTACAGGGCAACGTGTTGTAGTTAGTTACAGAGCAACGTGTTGTAGTTAGTTACAGGGCAACGTGTTGTAGTTAGTTATAGGGCAACGTGTTGTAATTAGTTACAGGGCAACGTGCTATAGTTAGTTACAGGGCAACGTGTTGTAGTTAGTTACAGGGCAACGTGTTGTAATTAGTTACAGGGCAACGTGCTATAGTTAGTTACAGGGCAACGTGTTGTAGTTAGTTACAGGGCAACGTGTTGTAGTTAGTTACAGGGCAACGTGTTGTAGTTAGTTACAGGGCAACGTGCTGTAGTTAGTTACAGGGCAACGTGCTGTAGTTAGTTACAGGGCAACATGCTGTAGTTAGTTACAGGGCAACGTGCTATAGTTAGTTATAGGGCAGCATGCTGTAGTTAGTTACAGGGCAACATGCTGTAGTTAGTTACAGGGCAACGTGCTATAGTTAGTTATAGGGCAGCATGTTGTAGTTAGTTACAGGGCAACGTGCTATAGTTAGTTATAGGGCAACGTGTTGTAGTTAGTTACAGGGCAACGTGCTGTAGTTAGTTACAGGGCAACGTGCTGTAGTTAGTTACAGGGCAACGTGTTGTAGTTAGTTACAGGGCAACGTGTTGTAGTTAGTTACAGGGCAACGTGCTGTAGTTAGTTACAGGGCAACGTGCTGTAGTTAGTTACAAGGCAACGTGCTGTAGTTAGTTACAAGGCAACGTGTTGTAGTTAGTTACAGGGCAGCATGTTGTAGTTAGTTATAGGGCAGCATGTGGTAGTTAGTTACAGGGCATCGTGTTGTAGTTAGTTAAAGGGCAACATGTTGTAGTTAGTTATAGGGCAACGTGTTGTAGTTAGTTAAAGGGCAACGTGTTGTAGTTAGTTAAAGGGCAACGTGCTGTAGTTAGTTACAGGGCAACGTGTTGTAGTTAGTTAAAGGGCAACGTGTTGTAGTTGGTTATAGGGCAACGTGTTGTAGTTAGTTACAGGGCAACGTGTTGTAGTTAGTTAAAGGGCAACGTGCTGTAGTTAGTTACAGGGCAACGTGTTGTAGTTAGTTACAGGGCAACGTGCTGTAGTTAGTTACAGGGCAACGTGTTGTAGTTAGTTATAGGGCAACGTGATGTAGTTAGTTACAGGGCAGCGTGTTGGTAGTTAGTTACAGGGCAACGTGTTGTAGTTAGTTACAGGGCAACGTGTTGGTAGTTAGTTATAGGGCAGCATGTTGTAGTTAGTTATAGGGCAACGTGTTGTAGTTAGTTACAGGGCAACGTGTTGGTAGTTAGTTATAGGGCAACGTGTTGTAGTTAGTTAAAGGGCAACGTGTTGTAGTTAGTTAAAGGGCAACGTGCTGTAGTTAGTTACAGGGCAACGTGTTGTAGTTAGTTAAAGGGCAACGTGTTGTAGTTGGTTATAGGGCAACGTGTTGTAGTTAGTTACAGGGCAACGTGTTGTAGTTAGTTAAAGGGCAACGTGCTGTAGTTAGTTACAGGGCAACGTGTTGTAGTTAGTTACAGGGCAACGTGCTGTAGTTAGTTACAGGGCAACGTGTTGTAGTTAGTTATAGGGCAACGTGATGTAGTTAGTTACAGGGCAGCGTGTTGGTAGTTAGTTACAGGGCAACGTGTTGTAGTTAGTTACAGGGCAACGTGTTGGTAGTTAGTTATAGGGCAGCATGTTGTAGTTAGTTATAGGGCAACGTGTTGTAGTTAGTTACAGGGCAACGTGTTGTAGTTAGTTAAAGGACAACGTGTTGTAGTTAGTTACAGTGCAGCGTGTTGGTAGTTAGTTACAGGGCAACGTGTTATAGTTAGTTACAGGGCAGCGTGTTGGTAGTTAGTTATAGGGCAACCCTGCTTCTAATTCTAGTAGCAACTAGATCCCCAGAACTACAGATGGCTGGAATCAGGATGGAATAAGCAGGAAACCTGGAATCCTGCTATTTTTTTTTGGGGGGGGGGGGGGGGGTAGAAGCATTTTCCCAGCCTACTTCAACATACTGTAGTGACTTAATACTATGTAGGGATTAAAATCTAGTGTTCGTTTAGCAGGTATTAGGTGGGAGGTTGTTATAGCAGGTCTACAGGCAGCTGATCTCTCTCTCTCTGGGGGGAGGGGTGTTCCCTGAGACCTCCAGCCAATCACAGCCAAGGTCTGAAGTTAAACGTCATGGATCAGCTGGAAAGGTCAAAGGGAACAGAGGAGTATTAAGCCCAGATTCCAAGGCCTGCAGCCCCAATTATCCACTTCCTCCCCAAAAGTGTACACTTGCACACTTCCCATCGTGGATTTAACAAAATGGGAGGGAAACTCCAGCCAATCCTATGCTTTTCAATCCACGACGGGCAATGCTCAAGTGCACCATTCAGGAAGAGAGGGGGAATTGGGCTAAGAGAGGAGCTACCATCGACAGTACACCAATAACTTTACCCCATACACAGAAGCCAAAGGTCGAGTGCTGAAACACAAAGGTCAATCGCAAAGGTCGTGTCCCAAAAGGCCCCTCATTCCCTATATAGGGCACTACATTATGGTCCCTTATTCCCTATATAGGGCACTACATTATGGCCCCTTACTCCCTATATAGGGCCCTACATTATGGCCCCTCATTCCCTATATAGGACACTACATTATGGTCCCTCATTCCCTATATAGGGCACGACATTATGGCCCCTCATTCCCTATATAGGGCCCTACATTATGGCCCCTTACTCCCTATATAGGGCACTACATTATGGTCACTACTACCTACATAGGCCCCTACATTATGGCCCCTCATTCCCTATATAGGGCAATACATTATGGTCCCTCATTCCCTATATAGGGCACTACATTATGGCCCCTCATTCCCTATATAGGACACTACATTATGGTCCCTCATTCCCTATATAGGACACTACATTATGGCCCCTTACTCCCTATATAGGGCACTACATTATGGCCCCTCATTCCCTATATAGGGCAATACATTATGGCCCCTTACTCCCTATATAGGGCACTACATTATGGCCCCTCATTCCCTATATAGGGCAATACATTATGGCCCCTTACTCCCAATATAGGGCACTACATTATGGTCCCTCATTCCCTATATAGGGCACTACATTATGGCCCCTCATTCCCTATATAGGACACTACATTATGGTCCCTCATTCCCTATATAGGGCACTACATTATGGCCCCTCATTCCCTATATAGGGCAATACATTATGGCCCCTCATTCCCTATATAGGGCAATACATTATGGTCCCTCATTCCCTATATAGGGCACTACATTATGGCCCCTCATTCCCTATATAGGACACTACATTATGGTCCCCTACTCCCTATATAGGACACTACATTATGGCCCCTTACTCCCAATATAGGGCACTACATTATGGCCCCTTACTCCCTATATAGGGCACTACATTATGGCCCCTTACTCACTATATAGGGCACATTATGGCCCCTTACTCCCAATATAGGGCACTACATTATGGCCCCTTACTCCCAATATAGGGCACTACATTATGGCCCCTTACTCCCTATATAGGGCACTACATTATGGCCCCTCATTCCCTATATAGGGCAATACATTATGGCCCCTTACTCCCTATATAGGGCAATACATTATGGCCCCTTACTCCCTATATAGGGCACTACATTATGGCCCCTTACTCCCTATAAAGGGTAATACATTATGGCCCCTTAGTCCCTATATAGGGCACTACATTATGGCCCCTCATTCCCTATATAGGGCAATACATTATGGCCCCTTACTCCCAATATAGGGCACTACATTATGGTCCCTCATTCCCTATATAGGGCACTACATTATGGCCCCTCATTCCCTATATAGGACACTACATTATGGTCCCTCATTCCCTATATAGGGCACTACATTATGGCCCCTCATTCCCTATATAGGGCAATACATTATGGCCCCTCATTCCCTATATAGGGCAATACATTATGGTCCCTCATTCCCTATATAGGGCACTACATTATGGCCCCTCATTCCCTATATAGGACACTACATTATGGTCCCCTACTCCCTATATAGGACACTACATTATGGCCCCTTACTCCCAATATAGGGCACTACATTATGGCCCCTTACTCCCTATATAGGGCACTACATTATGGCCCCTTACTCACTATATAGGGCACATTATGGCCCCTTACTCCCAATATAGGGCACTACATTATGGCCCCTTACTCCCAATATAGGGCACTACATTATGGCCCCTTACTCCCTATATAGGGCACTACATTATGGCCCCTCATTCCCTATATAGGGCAATACATTATGGCCCCTTACTCCCTATATAGGGCAATACATTATGGCCCCTTACTCCCTATATAGGGCACTACATTATGGCCCCTTACTCCCTATAAAGGGTAATACATTATGGCCCCTTAGTCCCTATATAGGGCACTACATTATGTCCCCTTACTCCCTATATAGGGCAATACATTATGGCCCCTCATTCCCTATATAGGGCAATACATTATGGCCCCTTACTCCCTATATAGGGCACTACATTATGGCCCCTTACTCCCTATATAGGGCACTACATTATGGCCCCTTACTCCCTATATAGGGCACTACATTATGGCCCCTTACTCCCTATATAGGGCACTACATTATGGCCCCTTACTCCCTATATAGGGCACTACATTATGGCCCCTTACTCCCTATATAGGGCACTACATTATGGCCCCTTACTCCCTATATAGGGCACTACATTATGGCCCCTTACTCCCTATATAGGGCACTACATTATGGCCCCTCATTCCCTATATAGGGCAATACATTATGGCCCCTTACTCCCTATATAGGGCACTACATTATGGCCCCTTACTCCCTATAAAGGGTAATACATTATGGCCCCTTACTCCCTATATAGGGCACTACATTATGGCCCCTTACTCACTATATAGGGCACATTATGGCCCCTTACTCCCAATATAGGGCACTACATTATGGCCCCTTACTCCCAATATAGGGCACTACATTATGGCCCCTTACTCCCTATATAGGGCACTACATTATGGCCCCTCATTCCCTATATAGGGCAATACATTATGGCCCCTTACTCCCTATATAGGGCACTACATTATGGCCCCTTACTCCCTATATAGGGCACTACATTATGGCCCCTTACTCCCTATATAGGGCACTACATTATGGCCCCTTACTCCCTATATAGGGCACTACATTATGGCCCCTTACTCCCTATATAGGGCACTACATTATGGCCCCTTACTCCCTATATAGGGCACTACATTATGGCCCCTTACTCCCTATATAGGGCACTACATTATGGCCCCTTACTCCCTATATAGGGCACGACATTTCCATGTTAGTCATGTAACAGTCTATCCAGAGGCACTTACAGTAGTGAGTCATTTAGTAGACTCTGTGTGGTTGTCCAGTCCCCCCCCCCTCACCTTGTGGTAGTTGTCCAGTCCCCCCTCCCTCACTTCGTGGTAGTTGTCCAGTCCCCCCCCCCTCACCTCGTTATAGAAGAAGTGGACAGTGTGGTTGTTCAGTTTGAGTGACAGGGTCTTCAGGAAGGAGATATAATAAGCCATGATCTCCTCGTCTGAGAAGTCAAACTTGTGAACGATGATGGAGTTGACGTGGTTGTTGGACAGCAGGTAATCTAGAGGAGGAGAGCACAGTTACATGATGGAGTTGACGTGGTTGTTGGACAGCAGGTAATCTAGAGGAGGAGAACACAGTTATATGATGGAGTTGACGTGGTTGTTGGACAGCAGGTAATCTAGAGGAGGAGAACACAGTTATATAATGGAGTTGAGGTGGTTGTTGGACAGCAGGTAATCTAGAGGAGGAGAACACAGTTACATGATGGAGTTGAGGTGGTTGTTGGACAGCAGGTAATCTAGAGGAGGAGAACACAGTTATATGATGGAGTTGAGGTGGTTGTTGGACAGCAGGTAATCTAGAGGAGGAGAACACAGTTACATGATGGAGTTGAGGTGGTTGTTGGACAGCAGGTAATCTAGAGGAAGAGATGAGTTACATGATGGAGTTGAGGTGGTTGTTGGACAGCAGGTAATCTAGAGGAAGAGATGAGGAGAACACAGTTACATGATGGAGTTGACGTGGTTGTTGGACAGCAGGTAATCTAGAGGAAGAGATGAGGAGAACACAGTTACATGATGGAGTTGACGTGGTTGTTGGACAGCAGGTAATCTAGAGGAGGAGAACACAGTTATATGATGGAGTTGACGTGGTTGTTGGACAGCAGGTAATCTAGAGGAGGAGAGATGAGGAGAACACAGTTACATGATGGAGTTGACGTGGTTGTTGGACAGCAGGTAATCTAGAGGAGGAGAACACAGTTACATGATGGAGTTGAGGTGGTTTTTGGACAGCAGGTAATCTAGAGGAGGAGAACACAGTTATATGATGGAGTTGAGGTGGTTGTTGGACAGCAGGTAATCTAGAGGAGGAGAACACAGTTACATGATGGAGTTGAGGTGGTTGTTGGACAGCAGGTAATCTAGAGGAAGAGATGAGTTACATGATGGAGTTGAGGTGGTTGTTGGACAGCAGGTAATCTAGAGGAGGAGAACACAGTTACATGATGGAGTTGACGTGGTTGTTGGACAGCAGGTAATCTAGAGGAGGAGAACACAGTTACATGATGGAGTTGACGTGGTTGTTGGACAGCAGGTAATCTAGAGGAGGAGAACACAGTTACATGATGGAGTTGAGGTGGTTGTTGGACAACAGGTAATCTAGAGGAGGAGAACACAGTTACATGATGGAGTTGAGGTGGTTGTTGGACAGCAGGTAATCTAGAGGAGGAGAACACAGTTACATGATGGAGTTGAGGTGGTTGTTGGACAGCAGGTAATCTAGAGGAAGAGATGAGTTACATGATGGAGTTGAGGTGGTTGTTGGACAGCAGGTAATCTAGAGGAAGAGATGAGGAGAACACAGTTACATGATGGAGTTGACGTGGTTGTTGGACAGCAGGTAATCTAGAGGAAGAGATGAGGAGAACACAGTTACATGATGGAGTTGACGTGGTTGTTGGACAGCAGGTAATCTAGAGGAGGAGAACACAGTTACATGATGGAGTTGATGTGGTTGTTGGACAGCAGGTAATCTAGAGGAGAGATGAGGAGAACACAGTTACATGATGGAGTTGATGTGGTTGTTGGACAGCAGGTAATCTAGAGGATGGAGAACACAGTTACATGATGGAGTTGAGGTGGTTGTTGGACAGCAGGTAATCTAGAGGATGGAGAACACAGTTATACAACTGAAATATCTTATTCAGGCTGATTCTTATTCAGGCTGTGTGTGTGTGTGTGTGTGTGTGTGTGTGTGTGTGTGTGTGTGTGTGTGTGTGTGTGTGTGTGTGTGTGTGTGTACTCACAGAGCGACGTCTCGTGGCTGATATTTTCAAACAGGATGTTGAGCGTCTGAAGTAGCTGGACACAGACGTAGCGACCGGACTTCTGGCGAAGGATATTCAGGAAGAACGCAAACATATTCTTCTCCAGGAAGAAGCTGAGAACAGAGAAGAGTACAGAGTAGAATAAAGTAGAGTAGAATTAAGTAGAGTATGGTACAATAGAGAGGAATAGAGTAGAATTAAGTAGAGTAGAATGAAGTAGAGTATTGTACAATAGAGAGGAATAGAGTAGAATATAGAGTAGAATAAAGTAGATTAGAGTAAAGTAGAGTATGGTACAATAGAGAGGAATAGATGAGAATATAGAGCAGAATAAAGTAGAGTAGAATTAAGTAGAGTATGGTACAATAGAGAGGAATAGAGTAGAATTAAGTAGAGTATGGTACAATAGAGATGAATAGAGTAGAATAAAGTAGAGTAAGGTACAATAGAGATGAATAGAGTAGAATATAGAGTAAAGTAGAGTAGAGTAAAGTAGAGTATGGTACAATAGAGAGGAATAGAGTACAATATAGAGTAGAATAAAGTAGAGTAGAATTAAGTAGTGTATGGTACAATAGAGAGGAATAGAGTAGAATTAAGTAGAGTAGAATTAAGTAGAGTATGGTACAATAGAGGAATAGAGTAGAATACAGAGTAGAATAAAGTAGAGTATGGTACAATAGAGACGAATAGAGTAGAATAAAGTAGAGTATGGTACAATAGAGAGGAATAGAGTAGAATATAGAGTAGAATAAAGTAGATTAGAATTAAGTAGAGGATGGTACAATAGAGAGGAGTAGAGTAGAATATAGAGTAGAATAGTGTAGAATTAATTAGAGTATGGTACAATAGAGAGGAATAGAGGAGAATATAGAGTAGAATAAAGTAGAGTAGAATTAAGTAGAGTATGGTACAATAGAGAGGAGTAGAGTAGAATATAGAGTAGAATAAAGTAGAGTAGAATTAATTAGAGTATGGTACAATAGAGAGGAATAGAGGAGAATATAGAGTAGAATAAAGTAGAGTAGAATTAAGTAGAGTATGGTACAATAGAGAGGAATAGAGTAGAGTATAGATTAGAATAAAGTAGAGTAGAATTAAGTGGAGTATGGTACAATAGAGAGGAATAGAGTAGAATATAGAGTAGAATAAAGTAGAGTAGAATTAAGTAGAGTATGGTACAATAGAGAGGAATAGAGTAGAATATAGAGTAGAATAAAGTAGAGTAGAATTAAGTAGAGTATGGTACAATAGAGAGGAATGGAGTATAGAGTAGAATAAAGTAGAGTATAATTAAGTATAGTACAATAGAGAGGAATAGAGTAGAGTATAGAGTAGAATAAAGTAGAGTAGAATTAAGTAGAGTATAGTACAATAGAGAGGAATAGAGTAGAGTAGAACAGAATAGAACAAAGAAAAGAGCAGAATAAAGCAGGATAAAGTAGAGTATAGTATAATAGATAGGAATAGAGTAGAATAAAGTAGAATATAGTACAATAGATAGGAATAGAGTAGAATAAAGTAGAGTACAGTACAATAGAGGAATAGAGTAGAATAAAGTGGAGTACAGTACAATAGAAGTGTTGAATAGAGTAGAGTATAGTACAATCGATAGGAATAGAGGAGTAGAACAGAATAGAGTAGAATAAAGTAGAGTACAGTACAATAGATAGGAATAGAGTAGAATAAAGTAGAGTACAGTACAATAAAACAGGGTTTAATAGAGTAGAGTATCGTACAATATATAGGAATAGAGTAGTAGAACAGAATAGAGTAGAATAAAATAGAGTCGTGGTTAAAGTCTTACTCGAAGACGGAGCTGTCGTTCTGGTCTCCCCAGATGAGTATCTCAGTGATGGAGCGAATGGTCTCCACCAGCAAGTTCCTGTTGCTGTCGGTTACCGTGGTGTTCTTAGTCAGGACATGGTACATATACCTAGAGGGAGGAGAGAAGGAGGGAGGGGGAGAAGAGGGAGAAGAGGAAAGGAAGGGATGAGAGGATATGGACAATGGTAGAAAACAGGTTATTTTTCAGTAAAACGTCTGGTGGCTATACCGCACTGTCAATTTGAACTGGCACACCCACTCCGGACGACAGAATATGACTAGCCTACCGTCACATAGACGGGGGATGGTATGGACTCAAACTAACGTTAGTATATCTAGCTGTTATCAAGTAATGACACCCATCATGTGGCTAGCTAGCTAACGTTAGTATATCTAGCTGTTATCAAGTAATGACACCCATCATGTAGCTAGCTAGCTAACGTTAGTATATCTAGCTGTTATAATGACACCCATCATGTAGTTAGCTAGCGTTAGTATATCTAGCCGTTATCAAGTAATGACACCCATCATGTGGCTAGCTAGCTAACGTTAGTATATCTAGCTGTTATCAAGTAATGACACCCATAATGTAGTTAGTATATCTAGCTGTTAACACGTAATGACACCCATCATGTAGTTAGTATATCTCGCTGTTATCAAGTAATGAGACCCATCATGTAGTTAGTATAGCTAGCTGTAATCAAGTAATGACACCCATCATGTAGTTAGTATAGCTAGCTGTTATCAAGTAATGACACCCATAATGTAGTTAGTATATCTAGCTGTTAACACGTAATGACACCCATCATGCAGTTAGTATATCTAGCTGTCATCAAGTAATGAGACCCATCATGTAGGTAGTATAGCTAGCTGTAATCAAGTAATGACACCCATCATGTAGTTAGTATATCTAGCTGTTAACACGTAATGACACCCATCATGTAGTTAGCTAGCGTTAGTATATCTAGCTGTTATCAAGTAATGGCACCCATCATGTAGTTAGCTAGCTAACGTTAGTATATCTAGCTGTCATCAAGTATATCTAGCTGTTATCAAGTAATGGCACCCATCATGTAGTTAGCTAGCTAACGTTAGTATATCTAGCTGTCATCAAGTCATGTAGTCATGTACACCCATCATGTAGTTGATAACAGCTAGATATACTAACATTAGCTAGCTACATGATGGGTGTCATTACTTGATGACAACTAGATATACTTACTACATGATGGGTGTCATTACTTAATACCAACTAGATATACTAACATTAGCTAGCTAGCTACACGATGGGTGTCATTACTTGATACCAACTAGAGCCACTAACATTAGCTAGCTACATGATGGGTGTCAGTACTTGATAACAGCTAGATATACTAATGTTAGCTAAGTAATGACACCCATCATGTAGCTAGCTAGCTAATGTTAGTGGCTCTAGTTGTTATCAAGTAATGACACCCATCATGTAGTAAGTATATCTAGTTGTCATCAAGTAATGACACCCATCATGTAGCTAGCTAATGTTAGTGGCTCTAGTTGGTATCAAGTAATGACACCCATCATGTAGTTAGCTAGCTAATGTTAGTGGCCCTAGTTGTTATCAAGTACTGACACCCATCATGTAGCTAGCTAACGTTAGTATATCTAGCTGTTATCAAGTACTGACACCCATCATGTAGCTAGCTAACGTTAGGATATCTAGCTGTTATCAAGTAATGACACCCATCATGTAGCTAGCTAACGTTAGGATATCTAGCTGTCATCAAGTAATGACACCCATCATGTAGCTAGCTAACGTTAGTATATCTAGCTGTCATCAAGTAATGACACCCATCATGTAGTTAGCTAGCTAGCTAACGTTTCGTAGCAGTCATATACATCTGACATTGTTCACATAGTTGTGACAAGGAAACAACAGTAACGTTAGATAACTAACGCATTTGGTTTTACAGTACAAGGTAGGTGGATTAGCTAGGTATGCTAACCATGTTAACGTTAGCTTAGTAAACTATCGGGGTTAGCTGGCTAATTCGACCAAACGTTTTGTAACAGAAACTTATCATTTAAATTGGACAAATTCAGGTAGGTTCCTCCCCGTTCCTTTAATGTTGCTACCGTTTAAGTAACGTTTTGTAACAGAACGAGCGTAATGAATACACCCCCGCAGGGTAACCTTAGCAATTATGCTAGTTACTTACTTGAGATGGTCCAGGGAATGAATATTTTTTGTTTTCCCCTGTCCTCCTCCCCAACTCCGTGACCGACCGAACATAGTTGCACTTTTAAAAAAAGATGTTGATGCTAGCTTAGGTTTTTTTGCCTGTTATATCAATCCCATCACGTCCATATATCCCGTACAAGGTATCCAATATATATATATATATAGCTAACAAAATATCTAGCTAACCAAATAGCTCTGGCTAACGAAGCGAGAAGGGGACATACCCGAACGTAGCTCGTGAGGAATAACGCGTTACGTAACTGGTTTAGTGCCGGGGATGTTGGGACATGAAGTTTATTTGTTGTGTTCCGGTAACACAATTTCATTAAAATGACAGTTACAAAACACTACAAATCCCAAAAAGTATTTTGGGGGAAAAAAATCGAACTGTTTTTTTTTCAACATTTCGGGGACGTTGATTGGTCTTCATCCTACAACGATGAACACAGCAGCCAATCAAATACCAATGCGAGGAGCCATCGACGCAAAAAGCGAACAAGGGTCAAAACCGATGAAAAGGCGGGATTAATGTGATCGATGTCTCAGTTGACCATTCACAGGACGGTATTCTATAATGAACCAATCAAATGCTTAAGCTATATAGACGTATCTGTACTGTTTTGACCGTAAGGTCGGACTGTTTTGATGCAGTAAGCGGAAATGTTGACATGAAAATGTAACGGGAGGTCTGGATTATCGAATGTATTTCCATCGATAGAACATATTCCTGTATAATAATTAAAACGCTATAGTCGTTGGCCGGTAATAGCTAACCAGGGCAGGCATGTTGGAAATAACGCAACAGTTTTTATTCCTTCGACCTTCTCAGAGAATATCAAGAATGCATCGAGTTAACACTGTGTTTACATGAACTAGCGGTGTCGAGCTGAACGGGCTTTTTTCTTTTGTTGTTATAGGTTATTTCGTGTACCTCCTAACTAATGTCTATCGCTTGATAGCTGTGCTATTGCAAAAGCTGGCATTTCAGGACAAATCATTGCTGTCTTCCCTGAAATGGACACTCCAAATACACTGTCCATGTTACTGCTGGTCTCAGAGCAATGACACTGTCCTTGTCCTGCTCCTTGTCAACATAACTAGCTGAGCTAAACTTTCCCGGATTAGTTTTCTATGACACTCAAAACTTATGCTCGACTAGATTCGTTGGAATCGCTCCTCAACGAACTTCCCTGTATGTTTTATCTGGGCCTGTTTTTTGTGAACGTTTTGATCCTCTACTATGCCTTTCTAATGGAATACATTGTCCTGAATGTGGGGATAGTGTTTCTACCGGAAGATATGGACCAGGCGCTGGTGGACCTAGGGGTACTATCTGACCCGGCCTCTGTCCCTTACGACACGGACACAGAACTCGATGTTTTCGAGAGGTACCTGGAGTGAGCTGGGGCCCAAGGCTCGAGAGGCAGAGAGAAGCGCCGCTGCACCGGCATGCTCCGCAGGGGTGAACTGGACTCCTACCGGCCTGTGATGATGATGATGATGATGATGTTGGGAGAGACTGACACTGGGAACTCCAGGAGGAGGATATTTGTCTTGGCTTGGAACAACATTGGCTGCAGGATGAAAAAGTAAGGAGGGATAGAATGATAATAGTGATAGGATGACAGTTTGCTGCTGCAGTGATGCCAGGGGTGGGGGTGATGCCAGAATGGGGGTGATGCCAGAATGGGGGTGGGTGATGCCAGGGGGGTGGGGTGATGCCGTGGGGGTGATGCCAGGAGTGTGGGTGATGCCAGGAGTGTGGGTGATGCCAGGAGTGTGGGTGATGCCAGAAGTGGGGTGATGCCAGGGGGGTGGGTGATGCCAGAATGGGGGTGATGCCAGGGGTGTGGGTGATGCCAGAATGGGGGTGATGTCAGAATGGGGGTGATGCCAGAATGGGGGTGGGTGATGCCAGGGGGGTGGGGGTGATGCCAGGAGTGTGGGTGATGCCAGGAGTGTGGGTGATGCCAGGAGTGTGGGTGATGCCAGGAGTGTGGGTGATGCCAGAAGTGGGGTGATGCCAGAAGTGGGGTGATGCCAGGAGTGTGGGTGATGCCAGAATGGGGGTGATGCCAGAATGGGGGTGATGCCAGGGGTGTGGGTGATGCCAGAATGGGGGTGATGCCAGAATGGGGGTGATGCCAGAATGGGGGTGATCGCAGGGGTGTGGGTGATGCCAGAATGGGGCCAGGATTTGGTTTGAATTGGGTTGGGCCCTCATCTCAACCCTGTAACATCCCTGACTATCCTCTATGTTGTAGGACCTACAATGTATAGTAAATACATTAACACATACTTTAACCTACAGTCCTATAGTAAATACAGTAACACATACCTTCACCTACAGTCCTATAGTAAATACAGTAACACATACTTTAACCTACAGTCCTATAGTAAATACAGTAACACATACCTTAACCTACAGTCCTATAGTAAATACAGTAACACACATATGTCAGAGTCAAGGCCCGCGGGCCACATCCGGCCCGCGAGAAGGTTTTTTACGGCCCCTGGGATGATCTTGATTTATTATTAGAACCGGCCCGCAGACCGCAGCAAGCCGGCAGCCCGCAGATCTTTTACACGCACCAATACTACATTTCCCACAATGCAACGGTGACGCACCGAGCAGTAGGCTGCTTCATTTCAATATTTATTGGCACAGCAGTCGTCAGCATCACAGTAAAATTAACTTTCAGATACCCATCAAAAATGGCAAAACGGAAGGTGGACACTGAGAACCGGGGTTTCAAACAAGGTGGGAGTCGGAGTATATGTTCACGGAGGTAGCTGGAAAACCTGTGTGTCTTCTGTGTGGAGAAAGTGTGGCGGTACTGAAAGAGTATAATCTGAGACGACATTATGAAACGAAACACGCGGACAAAAACAAGAATATGGACATGGAACAAAGGCTACAAAAGGCAGAGGAATTAAAACGAGGCCTCAAATCTCAACAGGCTCTGTTCAAAAAAGCCAAATCACAAGGCCAGGCTGCTGTCAAGGCCAGTTTTATTTTGGCAGAAGAGATCGCTAAATCAGCCCGGCCATTTACGGAGGGGGATTTCATCAAAAACTGCATGATTAAAGTTTGTGACGAAGTTTGCCCAGAAAAAGGCAACTCTTTTTAAATGTGAGTCTGAGCAGAAACACCATTGCCGAGAGAGTAGACCAGTTGTCCATCAATCTAAAAGAGCAGCTTGTGAAAAAGGGAAAAGATTTCATTGCATATTCCTTGGCTGTGGATGAGAGCACCGACATTTCTGACATTGCCCAGTTGTCAATTTTCATCCGCGGAGTGGACTCCAGCCTAAGCGTGACAGAGGAGTTTTTGGCTTTACGTCCTATGCATGGCACAACTACGGGGCATGATTTGTATGAAGAGGTGTCAAGATGTGTAAATGAGATGGAGCTGCCTTGGGAAAAACTCGTGGGTTTGACAACCGACGGAGCACCTGCGATGTGTGGACACAGGAGCGGACTGGTGGCGAAGATACGGGAAAAGATGCAAGAGGAAAACGCGACAGGTGAGCTGACAGCTTATCATTGTATCATACACCAGGAAGCGTTGTGCGGTAAAGCCTTGAAAATGGAGCATGTAATGAGCATCATCACGCGCACAGTTAACTTTATCAGAGCCAAAGGTTTGAATCACCGCCAGTTCAAGGCATTTCTGACGGAGTTAGAAACGGAGCATGGTGATTTGCCTTATCACACAGAGGTGCGATGGCTAAGCCAGGGAAAGGTGCTTCAAAGATGTTTCGAGCTTCGTGAGGAGATTTGTCTGTTCTTGGACAGCAAAGGGAAAGACACAACACAACTCCGAGACGAAATGTTTCTGTGTGAAATGGCTTTTCTGTGTGACATTACGAGTCATCTGAATGCAATGAACTTGCAGCTGCAGGGTCGGGATCATGTCATCTCTGATATGTACAGTACAGTGAAGGCATTTAAAACCAAACTGACTCTGTGGGAGACGCAGATGCGGAAAGAAAATTTGAGCCACTTTCCCAGCTGCCAGACCATGAAAGAGAAGCTCTCTACCAGTGCGTTCCCGAGCGCACAGTTGGCTGATAAAATAGGTATGCTTGCCGCTGACTTTCGACGCCGATTTGCTGACTTTGAAGCACAAAAAAGCAGGTTGGAACTGCTCGGTAACCCATTTGCTGTTGACGTGGAAAGCTCACCACCAAACCTCCAAATGGAGTTGATTGACCTCCAATGCAATGATGCACTGAGGGCAAAATATGCGGCAGTGGGTGCTGCGGAGTTCGCCCGTTTCCTCCCCGACACAATGCCCCAGCTGCGCATCCAGGCTGCTCAAACGTTGTCTATGTTTGGCAGCACATACCTGTGTGGCAGCACATACCTGTGTGAACAACTTTTTTCTTTGATGAACCTGAACAAAACATCACACAGAAGTCGACTTACTGCTGAACACCTCCACTCAATTCTGAGGATTTCCTCAGCTCAGAGCCTTACCCCGAACATTGATGAACTTGTGGAAAAGATGGGACACCACCAAGTATCACCCTCAACCTCAAACAAGTGAACATTACTGTGCAATCACATATTTAGAGTTTTTACTCAGTTCAAGTTTAAAAGTTAAAGTTTAATATTTGTTTTCACTGCATGTTACTTCTCCTTAAACAAAGTGTTGTTTTTGATTAATAGATTTTTGCACTTTATTTTATTGTATTTCAATCCAATTATATTTTAAAAATATTTCAGTTGAGTGGATGATAGAAAATTGCTATTATTGTTTTTTTCTTTGAAGTAAATTTAGCCCACTTTTGCTAAAATAGAAAATATAGGCTACTGATGGTGCCTTGAATACCGGTTTCTTTCATTTAATGTTCATGTTATGGGGATTTTTATATAAAGGAAATTTGTCTTTTGTGTCTGTTGAAAATTAAAGATTACTGACAGAGCCATAAGAAAATATTGCTTTATTTATCTGATCATATTGGAATATATTTGTTAGGTTTTCAGTAGGTTCAATTAGGTTCACTAGACTATATGGGTCATTTAAAAAATTTTCAATGAACATTCGAACAGTCCGGCCCTCGGCTTGTAGCTAAATTTTTTATTTGGCCCTCCGTCCATTTGACTTTGACACCCCTGCAGTAACACATACTTTAACCTACGGTCCTATAGTAAATACAGTAACACATACTTTAACCTACAGTCCTATAGTAAATAAGGTAACACATACCTTAACCTACAGTCCTATAGTAAATACAGTAACACATACCCTAACCTACAGTCCTATAGTAAATACAGTAACACATACTTTAACCTACAGTCCTATAGTAAATACAGTAACACATACTTTAACCTACAGTCCTATAGTAAATACAGTAACACATACCCTAACCTACAGTCCTATAGTAAATACAGGCTATTCCTGTCCATCTCTAACATGTGGCCCCTTGTCTTCTCCACAGGTTGTCAAGGCTCAAGACCAGAAATCTGGAGAGAGTCAGAACCAACAGACAGACAGGACAATTCACAGCAGAGTTACCTGTCAAAACTGTCTTAACTGGCCAATCAACAAGCAGACCTGTCTAACTGTGGCCAATCAACAAGCAGAACTGTCAAACTGTGTCCAATCAACAAGCAGAACTGTCAAACTGTGTCCAATCAACAAGCAGAACTGTCTAACTGGCCAATCAACTACCAGAACTGTCGAACTGTGTCCAGTCAACAAGAATAACTGTCTAACTGGCCAATCAACAAGCAGACCTGTCTAACTGTGGCCAATCAACAAGCAGACCTGTCTAACTGTGGCCAATCAACAAGCAGACCTGTCTAACTGTGGCCAATCAACAAGCAGATCTGTATAACTGTGGCCAATCAACAAGCAGGACTGTCCAACTGGCCAATCAACAAGCAGACCTGTCTAACTGGCCAATCAACAAGCAGGACTGTGACTGGCCAATCAACAAGCAGGACTGTGACTGGCCAATCAACAAGCAGGACTGTCTAACTGGCCAATCAACAAGCAGGACTGTGACTGGCTAATCAACAAGCAGAACTGTGACTGGCCAATTAACAAGCAGACCTGTCTCACTGGCCAATCAACAAGCAGAACTGTCTAACTGGCTAATTAACAAGCAGACCTGTCTAACTGGCCAATCAACATGCAGACCTGTCTAACTGGCCAATCAACAAGCAGAACTGTCTAACTGGCCAATCAACAAGCAGAACTGTCTAACTGGCCAATCAACAAGCAGAACTGTCTAACTGGCCGATCAACAAGCAGAACTGTCTAACTGGCCAATCAACAAGCAGAACTGTCTAACTGGCCAATCAACAAGCAGAACTGTCTAACTGGCCAATCAACAAGCAGACCTGTCTAACTGGCCGATCAACAAGCAGACCTGTCTAACTGGCCGATCAACAAGCAGAACTGGCCAATCAACAAGCAGACCTGTCTAACTGGCCGATCAACAAGCAGAACTGTCTAACTGGCCAATCAACAAGCAGAACTGGCCAATCAACATGCAGGACTGTCTAACTGGCCAATCAACAAGCAGAACTGTCCAACTGGCCAATCAACAAGCAGAACATTGCACGATCAGGGGACAACGTTACACTAACTCTGACCCTAGAGAACTGACCTAGGATCAGTCAACCTGACAGGACAGCACTGTAGTGTTTACTAACTCTGACCCTAGAGAACTGACCGAGGATCAGTCAACCTGACAGGACAGCACTGTAGTGTTTACTAACTCTGACCCTAGAGATCTGACCCAGGATCAGTCAACCTGACAGGACTGTAGTGTTTACTAACTCTGACCCTAGAGAACTGACCTAGGATCAGTCAACCTGACAGGACAGCACTGTAGTGTTTACTAACTCTGACCCTAGAGATCTGACCCAGGATCAGTCAACCTGACAGCACTGTAGTGTTTACTAACTCTGACCCTAGAGAACTGACCTAGGATCAGTCAACCTGACAGGACTGTAGTGTTTACTAACTCTGACCCTAGAGAACTGACCGAGGATCAGTCAACCTGACAGGACAGCACTGTAGTGTTTACTAACTCTGACCCTAGAGATCTGACCCAGGATCAGTCAACCTGACAGGACAGCACTGTAGTGTTTACTAACTCTGACCCTAGAGAACTGACCGAGGATCAGTCAACCTGACAGGACTGTAGTGTTTACTAACTCTGACCCTAGAGAACTGACCGAGGATCAGTCAACCTGACAGGACAGCACTGTAGTGTTTACTAACTCTGACCCTAGAGAACTGACCTAGGATCAGTCAACCTGACAGGACAGCACTGTAGTGTTTACTAACTCTGACCCTAGAGAACTGACCGAGGATCAGTCAACCTGACAGGACTGTAGTGTTTACTAACTCTGACCCTAGAGAACTGACCGAGGATCAGTCAACCTGACAGGACTGTAGTGTTTACTAACTCTGACCCTAGAGAACTGACCGAGGATCAGTCAACCTGACAGGACAGCACTGTAGTGTTTACTAACTCTGACCCTAGAGATCTGACCCAGGATCAGTCAACCTGACAGGACAGCACTGTAGTGTTTACTAACTCTGACCCTAGAGAACTGACCGAGGATCAGTCAACCTGACAGGACAGCACTGTAGTGTTTACTAACTCTGACCCTAGAGAACTGACCGAGGATCAGTCAACCTGACAGTCGACCCTAGAGAACTGACCCAGGATCAGTCAACCTGACAGGACAGCACTGTAGTGTTTACTAACTCTGACCCTAGAGAACTGACCGAGGATCAGTCAACCTGACAGGACAGCACTGTAGTGTTTACTAACTCTGACCCTAGAGAACTGACCCAGGATCAGTCAACCTGACAGCACTGTAGTGTTTACTAACTCTGACCCTAGAGAACTGACCGAGGATCAGTCAACCTGACAGGACAGCACTGTAGTGTTTACTAACTCTGACCCTAGAGAACTGACCGAGGATCAGTCAACCTGACAGGACTGTAGTGTTTACTAACTCTGACCCTAGAGAACTGACCGAGGATCAGTCAACCTGACAGGACAGCACTGTAGTGTTTACTAACTCTGACCCTAGAGAACTGACCGAGGATCAGTCAACCTGACAGGACAGCACTGTAGTGTTTACTAACTCTGACCCTAGAGAACTGACCGAGGATCAGTCAACCTGACAGGACTGTAGTGTTTACTAACTCTGACCCTAGAGAACTGACCGAGGATCAGTCAACCTGACAGCACTGTAGTGTTTACTAACTCTGACCCTAGAGAACTGACCGAGGATCAGTCAACCTGACAGGACAGCACTGTAGTGTTTACTAACTCTGACCCTAGAGAACTGACCTAGGATCAGTCAACCTGACAGCACTGTAGTGTTTACTAACTCTGACCCTAGAGAACTGACCCAGGATCAGTCAACCTGACAGGACTGTAGTGTTTACTAACTCTGACCCTAGAGAACTGACCGAGGATCAGTCAACCTGACAGGACTGTAGTGTTTACTAACTCTGACCCTAGAGATCTGACCCAGGATCAGTCAACCTGACAGGACTGCACTGTAGTGTTTACTAACTCTGACCCTAGAGAACTGACCTAGGATCAGTCAACCTGACAGGACTGTAGTGTTTACTAACTCTGACCCTAGAGAACTGACCGAGGATCAGTCAACCTGACAGGACTGTAGTGTTTACTAACTCTGACCCTAGAGAACTGACCGAGGATCAGTCAACCTGACAGGACTGTAGTGTTTACTAACTCTGACCCTAGAGATCTGACCGAGGATCAGTCAACCTGACAGGACAGCACTGTAGTGTTTACTAACTCTGACCCTAGAGAACTGACCTAGGATCAGTCAACCTGACAGGACAGCACTGTAGTGTTTACTAACTCTGACCCTAGAGATCTGACCCAGGATCAGTCAACCTGACAGGACAGCACTGTAGTGTTTACTAACTCTGACCCTAGAGAACTGACCTAGGATCAGTCAACCTGACAGGACTGTAGTGTTTACTAACTCTGACCCTAGAGATCTGACCGAGGATCAGTCAACCTGACAGGACAGCACTGTAGTGTTTACTAACTCTGACCCTAGAGATCTGACCGAGGATCAGTCAACCTGACAGGACAGCACTGTAGTGTTTACTAACTCTGACCCTAGAGAACTGACCCAGGATCAGTCAACCTGACAGGACTGTAGTGTTTACTAACTCTGACCCTAGAGAACTGACCGAGGATCAGTCAACCTGACAGGACAGCACTGTAGTGTTTACTAACTCTGACCCTAGAGAACTGACCGAGGATCAGTCAACCTGACAGGACAGCACTGTAGTGTTTACTAACTCTGACCCTAGAGATCTGACCTAGGATCAGTCAACCTGACAGGACAGCACTGTAGTGTTTACTAACTCTGACCCTAGAGAACTGACCTAGGATCAGTCAACCTGACAGGACTGTAGTGTTTACTAACTCTGACCCTAGAGATCTGACCGAGGATCAGTCAACCTGACAGGACAGCACTGTAGTGTTTACTAACTCTGACCCTAGAGAACTGACCTAGGATCAGTCAACCTGACAGGACAGCACTGTAGTGTTTACTAACTCTGACCCTAGAGAACTGACCTAGGATCAGTCAACCTGACAGGACAGCACTGTAGTGTTTACTAACTCTGACCCTAGAGAACTGACCGAGGATCAGTCAACCTGACAGGACAGCACTGTAGTGTTTACTAACTCTGACCCTAGAGAACTGACCTAGGATCAGTCAACCTGACAGGACTGTAGTGTTTACTAACTCTGACCCTAGAGAACTGACCGAGGATCAGTCAACCTGACAGGACTGTAGTGTTTACTAACTCTGACCCTAGAGATCTGACCGAGGAACAGTCAACCTGACAGGACAGCACTGTAGTGTTTACTAACTCTGACCCTAGAGAACTGACCGAGGATCAGTCAACCTGACAGGACAGCACTGTAGTGTTTACTAACTCTGACCCTAGAGAACTGACCGAGGGTCAACCTGCTTCAGGTTCTTCTACACTTCTGGGAATGTTATCAATTTTTTTTTTAAAGACTGTTTTAAACAACCAGGAAACCAGCGGTTGTTTCTGGTTGTTTATCAGAGTTATCTGGCTTAGCTGGTTGATCCTGCTGTTGTATCGTACCCCTCAGGGGGTGTGGCCTGGAGAAGTGTTTGTCGTGTTGTTATGAGATGTGTGGTATGAAAGACATTTGACAGATTGTGGTCCGGTCCTCCTCCTACCTGTCTCGTCTCTCTTCGTTCATCTTGGCCACTGTGACGGGTGTGAACAAACACAGGTGACTCTTGTTTAGTACCGATCTTGGATCAGTGTGCCATCCACCAAGGGGGGGGCAGGAAGTGACCTTTAGATCGTTGCCTGTAGACTCGAGAGGCAGCTTCACCTTGCTCTGCTCTGACTCTGACTCTCTCAAAGGGGAGAGGTCTATGTTCATGTCGTCTCTGGTGTCTGCCAATCAATAATCAATAATACTGCATCAGCTTGGTCCTGATCAATAACCCACCACAGACCAGCTGCTGGCAGTCACCAGGCTGCTTCCCTGCTAGGCTCCTCCCCCCTCCGGAGAACAACTCCCAGCGTGCATTGGGCTGGATGGCTGAAGTACCTGGTGACTTTACTGCTAATGTCAATCAACCTCTACGCTATAACGGCTCATAAGGGATTAGACTGGGTTTATAATGCAGTGTTGTTCTTCTGCTCTGTCGGCTGTGTATTATAATGGGGGGGGGGGACATCCTGGGGCCTTGAAGGCTCTGATGCCATACCCCCCCCCCACGCCAACCACCTGTAGATAGCAGTAACACCCCCCCCCACCCCACCCCAACCACCTGTAGATAGCAGTAACACCCAATTGGGGGGACACACACACCCTGGGCCTTTTACAGCAATAGAGGGCTCTGATGCCATACCCCCCCCCCCCCGCCAACCCAACCACCTGTAGATAGCAGTAACACCCAATTGGGGGGGGAACACACACCCTGGGCCTTTTACAGCAATAGAGGGCTCTGATGCCATACCCTCCCCACCCCAACCACCTGTAGATATTAGTAACACCCCCCCCACCCCAACCACCTGTAGATAGCAGTAACACCCCCCCCCACCCCAACCACCTGTAGATAGCAGTAACACCCCCCCCACCCCATCCACCTGTAGATAGCAGTAACACCCCCCCACACCACCACCACAGCAGCCATTTTAAACCAAAATGTTTCAGCAGTGCAGCTGACAGTAGAGAGGTGAGGAGGACATCTTACACTCCTCGTCATCGTCATCATGAAGACACCCCCCCAGCACAAGCCTTCACATCCTCTTCATCATCATCATGAAGACATCCCACCCCAGCACCAGCCTTCACATCCTCTTCATCATCATCATGAAGACATCCCACCCCAGCCTTCACATCCTCTTCATCATCATCATGAAGACATCCCACCCCAGCACCAGCCTTCACATCCTCTTCATCGTCATCATGAAGACACCCCCCCAGCACCAGCCTTCACATCCTCTTCATCATCATCATCATGAAGACACCCCCCCGAGCACCAGCCTTCACATCCTCTTCATCATCATCATGAAGACATCCCACCCCAGCACCAGCCTTCACATCCTCTTCATCATCATTATGACATCACACCCCAGCCTTCACATCCTCTTCATCATCATCATGAAGACATGTTGTTATAAGACATGTTATAAGAAGCTATAATGTGTAATAAGGAGCCATGATGTGTTATAAGGAGCCATGATGTGTTATAAGGAGAAGCTATGATGTGTTATAAGGAGAAGATATGATGTGTTATAAGGAGAAGATATGATGTGTTATAAGGAGCTATGATGTGTTATAAGGAGAAGCTATGATGTGTTATAAGGAGCTATGATGTGTTATTATAAGGAGCTATGATGTGTTATAAGGAGAAGCTATGATGTGTTATAAGGAACTATGACGTGTTATAATGTGTTATGACGTGTTATAAGGAGCTATGATGTGTTATAAGGAGCTATGACGTGTTATAAGAAGCTATGATGTGTTATAACGTGTTATAAGAAGCTATGTTGTTATAACATGTTATAAGGAGCTATGACGTGTTATAACATGTTATAAGGAGCTATGACGTGTTATAAGAAGCTATAAGCGTTCATACAGTGGTTCATATTCCAATGCATATTTAATAAACCATCAATGAGTGGATGAACATGAGTTTCTGTCAACCTTTTTTTCTAAATCGTTTTCAATTAACAAGTTGAGGAAGACCTCTTTCTAGTGATGTCCTATGTACAGCTGTAGGTCTCCTGTACTCCATGGCCAAGAACGCCCCCCCCCTCCCCATGATACTCAACTGGCGGACTACAGACCAGATCTGGTCCCAGAATGGGGTCAATACGGACCGAGGGTCTCCTCCTTCCTTTTTTACTTAAGTCAGGCTTCGGCCCTTATATCACATAAACACACATAAGACATGGAAGACTGTGTAGAATTGTGGGAAATGAGCTTTAACCCCCCGCCCCCCCAAAAAATCTGCCCCATACAGAATGGATACAATTGCACATTTTAAAACTGCACGATTTTCTCTCCGCCAACAAGAGGGGTGTGGCAAGTTTGGGAATGCAGTGGCTGGGGAGGTGGAGGTTTGTTACCACGGCGATAAATTACATGATCCATCCGGACCTTTTCAAATAGTTCTCGAGTAACCCTGGCAGGGAAGATCATCAAGGACAGCCTGTTCACCCTGCTACCATCTAAAAGGTCTTCAATGACCTCAGCCCCCCCCAACCACAGCCTGTTCACCCTGCTGCCATCTAAAAGGTCTTCAATGACCTCAGCCCCCCCCAACCACAGCCTGTTCACCCTGCTGCCATCTAAAAGGTCTTCAATGACCTCAGCCCCCCCCAACCACAACCTGTTCCCCCTGCTGCCATCTAAAAGGTCTTCAATGACCTCAGCACCCCCCGTGCCCCAGCCTGTTCACCCTGCTACCATCTAGAAATTCTTCAATGACCTCAGCCCCCCCCCAACCACAGCCTGTTCCCCAGCTACCATCTAGAAGGTCTTCAATGACCTCAGCCCCCCCCCCCCAACCACAGCCTGTTCCCCTGCAACCATCTAGAAGGTCTTCAATGACCTCAGCCCCCCCCCCAACCACAGCCTGTTCCCCCAGCTACCATCTAGAAGGTCTTCAATGACCTCAGCCCCCCCCCCCCCCCAACCACAGCCTGTTCCCCCTGCAACCATCTAGAAGGTCTTCAATGACCTCAGCCACCCCCCCTCCAACCACAGCCTGTTCACCCTGCTAAAATCTAAAAGGCAGAGACAGCACAGGTGCATCAAAGCTGGGACTTTGAGACTGGGACTGAGAAACAGCTTCTATATCAAGGCCATCAGACTGTTAAATAGTCACGACTTGACTGCCACCCCCCAGTACCCTGAACTACAGTCACTGTTACTAGCCTCCCCCCAGTACCCTGAACTACAGTCACTGTTACTAGCCTCCCCCCAGTACCCTGAACTATAGTCACTGTTACTAGCCTCCCCCCAGTACCCTGAACTATAGTCACTGTTACTAGTCTCCCCCCAGTACCCTGAACTATAGTCACTGTTACTAGCCTCCCCCAGTACCCTGCCCTGAACTATAGTCACTGTTACTAGTCTCCCCCAGTACCCTGAACTATAGTCACTGTTACTAGCCTCCCCAGTACCCTGAACTATAGTCACTGTTACTAGTCTCCCCAGTACCCTGAACTATAGTCACTGTTACTAGCCTCCCCCAGTACCCTGAACTATAGTCACTGTTACTAGCCTCCCCCAGTACCCTGAACTATAGTCACTGTTACTAGCCTCCCCCCAGTACACTGAACTATAGTTAATGTTACTAGCCTCCCCCCAGTACCCTGAACTATAGTCACTGTTACTAGCCTCCCCCCAGTACCCTGAACTATAGTCACTGTTACTAGCCTCCCCCAGTACCCTGCCCTGAACTATAGTCACTGTTACTAGCCTCCCCCCAGTACCCTGAACTATAGTCACTGTTACTAGCCTCCCCCAGTACCCTGAACTATAGTCACTGTTACTAGTCTCCCCCAGTACCCTGCCCTGAACTATAGTCACTGTTACTAGCCTCCCCCAGTACCCTGAACTATAGTCACTGTTACTAGTCTCCCCCAGTACCCTGAACTATAGTCACTGTTACTAGTCTCACCCAGTACCCTGAACTATAGTCACTGTTACTAGTCTCCCCCAGTACCCTGAACTACAGTCACTGTTACTAGCCTCCCCCAGTACCCTGAACTACAGTCACTGTTACTAGCCTCCCCCCAGTACCCTGAACTATAGTCACTGTTACTAGTCTCCCCCCAGTACCCTGAACTATAGTCACTGTTACTATCCTCCCCCCAGTACCCTGCCCTGAACTATAGTCACTGTTACTAGCCTCCCCCAGTACCCTGAACTATAGTCACTGTTACTAGCCTCCCCCAGTACCCTGAACTATAGTCACTGTTACTAGCCTCCCCCAGTACCCTGCCCTGAACTATAGTCACTGTTACTAGTCTCCCCCCAGTACCCTGAACTATAGTCACTGTTACTAGCCTCCCCCAGTACCCTGAACTATAGTCACTGTTACTAGTCTCCCCCAGTACCCTGAACTATAGTCACTGTTACTAGCCTCCCCCAGTACCCTGAACTATAGTCACTGTTACTAGCCTCCCCCCAGTACCCTGAACTATAGTCACTGTTACTAGCCTCCCCCCAGTACACTGAACTATAGTTAATGTTACTAGCCTCCCCCCAGTACCCTGAACTATAGTCACTGTTACTAGCCTCCCCCCAGTACCCTGAACTATAGTCACTGTTACTAGCCTCCCCCCAGTACCCTGCCCTGAACTATAGTCACTGTTACTAGCCTCCCCCAGTACCCTGAACTATAGTCACTGTTACTAGCCTCCCCCAGTACCCTGAACTATAGTCACTGTTACTAGTCTCCCCCAGTACCCTGAACTATAGTCACTGTTACTAGCCTCCCCCAGTACCCTGAACTATAGTCACTGTTACTAGTCTCCCCCAGTACCCTGAACTATAGTCACTGTTACTAGTCTCACCCAGTACCCTGAACTATAGTCACTGTTACTAGTCTCCCCCAGTACCCTGAACTACAGTCACTGTTACTAGCCTCCCCCAGTACCCTGAACTACAGTCACTGTTACTAGCCTCCCCCAGTACCCTGAACTATAGTCACTGTTACTAGTCTCCCCCCAGTACCCTGAACTATAGTCACTGTTACTATCCTCCCCCAGTACCCTGCCCTGAACTATAGTCACTGTTACTAGCCTCCCCCAGTACCCTGAACTATAGTCACTGTTACTAGCCTCCCCCCAGTACCCTGAACTATAGTCACTGTTACTAGCCTCCCCAGTACCCTGAACTATAGTCACTGTTACTAGCCTCCACCCAGTACCCTGAACTATAGTCACTGTTACTAGTCTCCCCCAGTACCCTGAACTATAGTCACTGTTACTAGTCTCCCCCAGTACCCTGAACTATAGTCACTGTTACTAGCCTCCCCCAGTACCCTGCCCTGAACTATAGTCACTGTTACTAGTCTCCCCCCAGTACCCTGAACTATAGTCACTTTTACTAGTCTCCCCCCAGTACCCTGAACTATAGTCACTGTTACTAGTGTCCCCCCAGCACCCTGAACTATAGTCACTGTTACTAGCCTCCCCCCAGTACCCTGAACTATAGTCAATGTTACTAGCCTCCCCCAGTACCCTGAACTATAGTCACTGTTACTAGCCTCCCCCAGTACCCTGAACTATAGTCACTGTTACTAGTCTCCCCCCAGTACCCTGAACTATAGTCACTGTTACTAGCCTCCCCCAGTACCCTGAACTATAGTCACTGTTACTAGCCTCCCCCCAGTACCCTGAACTATAGTCACTGTTACTAGTCTCCCCCCAGTACCCTGAACTATAGTCACTGTTACTAGCCTCCCCCCAGTACCCAGTACCCTGAACTATAGTCACTGTTACTAGTCTCCCCCAGTACCCTGAACTATAGTCACTGTTACTAGCCTCCCCCCAGTACCCTGAACTATAGTCACTGTTACTAGCCTCCCCACAGTACCCTGAACTATAGTCACTGTTACTAGTCTCCCCCAGTACCCTGAACTATAGTCACTGTTACTAGCCTCCCCCCAGTACCCAGTACCCTGAACTATAGTCACTGTTACTAGTCTCCCCCAGTACCCTGAACTATAGTCACTGTTACTAGCATCCCCCCAGTACCCTGCCCTGAACTATAGTCACTGTTACTAGTCTCCCCCAGTACCCTGAACTATAGTCACTGTTACTAATCTCCCCCCAGTACCCTGAACTATAGTCACTGTTACTAGTCTCCACCCAGTACCCTGAACTATAGTCACTGTTACTAGTCTCCCCCAGTACCCTGAACTATAGTCACTGTTACTAGTCTCCCCCAGTACCCTGAACTATAGTCACTGTTACTAGTCTCCCCCCAGTACCCTGAACTATAGTCACTGTTACTAGTCTCCACCCAGTACCCTGAACTATAGTCACTGTTACTAGCCTCCCCCCAGTACCCTGAACTATAGTCACTGTTACTAGCCTCCCCCCAGTACCCTGAACTATAGTCACTGTTACTAGTCTCCCCCCAGTACCCTGAACTATAGTCACTGTTACTAGCCTCCCCAGTACCCTGAACTATAGTCACTGTTACTATCCCCCCAGTACCCTGAACTATAGTCACTGTTACTAGCCTCCCCCCAGTACCCTGAACTACAGTCACTGTTACTAGCCTCCCCCAGTACCCTGAACTATAGTCACTGTTACTAGCCTCCCCCCAGTACCCTGAACTATAGTCACTGTTACTAGCCTCCCCCAGTACCCTGAACTATAGTCACTGTTACTAGCCTCCACCCAGTACCCTGCCCTGAACTATAGTCACTGTTACTAGCCTCCCCCAGCACCCTGAACTATAGTCACTGTTACTAGCCTCCCCCAGTACCCTGAACTATAGTCACTGTTACTAGCCTCCCCCAGTACCCTGAACTATAGTCACTGTTACTAGCCTCCCCCAGCACCCTGAACTACAGTCACTGTTACTAGCCTCCCCCCAGTACCCTGAACTATAGTCACTGTTACTAGCCTCCCCCCAGTACCCTGAACTATAGTCACTGTTACTAGTCTCCCCCCAGTACCCTGAACTATAGTCACTGTTACTAGCCTCCCCCAGTACCCTGAACTATAGTCACTGTTACTAGCCTCCCCCAGTACCCTGAACTATAGTCACTGTTACTAGTCTCCCCCAGTACCCTGAACTATAGTCACTGTTACTAGTCTCCCCCCCGTACCCTGAACTATAGTCACTGTTACTAGTCTCCCCCCAGTACCCTGCCCTGAACTATAGTCACTGTTACTATCCTCCACCCAGTACCCTGGACTATAGTCACTGTTACTAGCCTCCCCCAGTACCCTGAACTATAGTCACTGTTACTAGCCTCCCCCCAGTACCCTGAACTATAGTCACTGTTACTAGTCTCCCCCCAGTACCCTGAACTATAGTCACTGTTACTAGCCTCCCCCAGTACCCTGAACTATAGTCACTGTTACTAGCCTCCCCCAGTACCCTGAACTATAGTCACTGTTACTAGTCTCCCCCAGTACCCTGAACTATAGTCACTGTTACTAGCCTCCCCCCAGTACCCTGAACTATAGTCACTGTTACTAGTCTCCCCCAGTACCCTGAACTATAGTCACTGTTACTAGCCTCCCCCCAGCACCCTGAACTATAGTCACTGTTACTAGCCTCCCCCCAGCACCCTGAACTATAGTCACTGTTACTAGCCTCCCCCCAGTACCCTGCCCTGAACTATAGTCACTGTTACTAGTCTCCCCCCAGTACCCTGCCCTGAACTATAGTCACTGTTACTAGCCTCCCCCCAGTACCCTGAACTATAGTCACTGTTACTAGCCTCCCCCCAGTACCCTGAACTATAGTCACTGTTACTAGTCTCCCCCCAGTACCCTGCCCTGAACTATAGTCACTGTTACTAGTCTCCCCCAGTACCCTGAACTATAGTCACTGTTACTAGTCTCCCCCAGTACCCTGAACTATAGTCACTGTTACTAGCCTCCCCCAGTACCCTGAACTACAGTCACTGTTACTAGCCTCCCCCCAGTACCCTGAACTACAGTCACTGTTACTAGCCTCCCCCAGTACCCTGAACTACAGTCACTGTTACTAGCCTCCCCCAGTACTCTGAACTATAGTCACTGTTACTAGTCTCCCCCCAGTACCCTGAACTATAGTCACTGTTACTAGCCTCCCCCAGTACCCTGAACTACAGTCACTGTTACTAGCCTCCCAACAGTACCCTGAACTATAGTCACTGTTACTAGTCTCCCCCCAGTACCCTGAACTATAGTCACTGTTACTAGTCTCCCCCCAGTACCCTGAACTATAGTCACTGTTACTAGCCTCCCCAGTACCCTGAACTATAGTCACTGTTACTAGCCTCCCCCCAGTACCCTGAATTATAGTCACTGTTACTAGCCTCCCCCCAGTACCCTGAACTATAGTCACTGTTACTAGCCTCCACCCAGTACCCTGCCCTGAACTATAGTCACTGTTACTAGCCTCCCCCAGCACCCTGAACTATAGTCACTGTTACTAGCCTCCCCCCAGTACCCTGAACTATAGTCACTGTTACTAGCCTCCCCCCAGTACCCTGAACTATAGTCACTGTTACTAGCCTCCCCCAGCACCCTGAACTACAGTCACTGTTACTAGCCTCCCCCCAGTACCCTGAACTATAGTCACTGTTACTAGCCTCCCCCCAGTACCCTGCCCTGAACTATAGTCACTGTTACTAGTCTCCCCCCAGTACCCTGCCCTGAACTATAGTCACTGTTACTAGCCTCCCCCCAGTACCCTGAACTATAGTCACTGTTACTAGCCTCCCCAGTACCCTGAACTATAGTCACTGTTACTAGTCTCCCCCAGTACCCTGAACTATAGTCACTGTTACTAGTCTCCCCCCAGTACCCTGAACTATAGTCACTGTTACTAGTCTCCCCCAGTACCCTGAACTATAGTCACTGTTACTAGCCTCCACCCAGTACCCTGAACTATAGTCACTGTTACTAGCCTCCCCCAGTACCCTGAACTATAGTCACTGTTACTAGTCTCCCCCCAGTACCCTGAACTATAGTCACTGTTACTAGTCTCCCCCAGTACCCTGCCCTGAACTATAGTCACTGTTACTATCCTCCACCCAGTACCCTGGACTATAGTCACTGTTACTAGCCTCCCCCAGTACCCTGAACTATAGTCACTGTTACTAGCCTCCCCCCAGTACCCTGAACTATAGTCACTGTTACTAGTCTCCCCCAGTACCCTGAACTATAGTCACTGTTACTAGCCTCCCCCAGTACCCTGAACTATAGTCACTGTTACTAGCCTCCCCAGTACCCTGAACTATAGTCACTGTTACTAGTCTCCACCCAGTACCCTGAACTATAGTCACTGTTACTAGCCTCCACCCAGTACCCTGAACTATAGTCACTGTTACTATCCTCCCCCAGTACCCTGAACTATAGTCACTGTTACTAGCCTCCCCAGTACCCTGAACTATAGTCACTGTTACTAGCCTCCCACCAGTACCCTGAACTATAGTCACTGTTACTAGCCTCCCCCCAGTACCCTGAACTATAGTCACTGTTACTAGTCTCCCCCAGTACCCTGAACTATAGTCACTGTTACTAGCCTCCCCCAGTACCCTGAACTATAGTCACTGTTACTAGCCTCCCCCAGTACCCTGAACTATAGTCACTGTTA
>NC_088226.1:0-9055 GCF_036934945.1 Oncorhynchus masou masou
CAGGGGTGTCAAAGTCAAATGGACGGAGGGCCAAATAAAAAATTTAGCTACAAGCCGAGGGCCGGACTGTTCGAATGTTCATTGAAAAATTTTTAAATGACGATATAGTCTAGTGAACCTAATTGAACCTACTGAAAACCTAACAAATATATTCCAATATGATCAGATAAATAAAGCAATATTTTCTTATGGCTCTGTCAGAAATGCCTTGAACTGGCGGTGATTCAAACCTTGGCTCTGATAAAGTTAACTGTGCGCGTGATGATGCTCATTACATGCTCCATTTTCAAGGCTTTACCGCACAACGCTTCCTGGTGTATGATACAATGATAAGCTGTCAGCTCACCTGTCGCGTTTCCTCTTGCATCTTTTCCGTATCTTCGCCACCAGTCCGCTCCTGTGTCCACACATCGCAGGTGCTCCGTCGGTTGTCAAACCCACGAGTTTTTCCCAAGGCAGCTCCATCTCATTTACACATCTTGACACCTCTTCATACAAATCATGCCCCGTAGTTGTGCCATGCATAGGACGTAAAGCCAAAAACTCCTCTGTCACGCTTTAGGCTGGAGTCCACTCCGCGGATGAAAATTGACAACTGGGCAATGTCAGAATGTCGGTGCTCTCATCCACAGCCAAGGAATATGCAATGAAATCTTTTCCCTTTTTCACAAGCTGCTCTTTTAGATTGATGGACAACTGGTCTACTCTCTCGGCAATGGTGTTTCTGCTCAGACTCACATTTAAAAAGAGTTGCCTTTTTCTGGGCAAACTTCGTCACAAACTTTAATCATGCAGTTTTTGATGAAATCCCCTCCGTAAATGGCCGGGCTGATTTAGCGATCTCTTCTGCCAAAATAAAACTGGCCTTGACAGCAGCCTGGCCTTGTGATTTGGCTTTTTTGAACAGAGCCTGTCGAGATTTGAGGCCTCGTTTTAATTCCTCTGCCTTTTGTAGCCTTTGTTCCATGTCCATATTCTTGTTTTTGTCCGCGTGTTTCGTTTCTATAATGCCGTCTCAGATTATACTCTTTCAGTACCGCCACACTTTCTCCACACAGAAGACACACAGGTTTTCCAGCTACCTCCGTGAACATATACTCCGACTCCCACCTTGTTTGAAACCCCGGTTCTCAGTGTCCACCTTCCGTTTTGCCATTTTTGATGGGTATCTGAAAGTTAATTTTACTGTGATGCTGACGACTGCTGTGCCAAATAAATATTGAATGAAGCAGCCTACTGCTCGGTGCGGGCCACCGTTGCATTGTGGGAAATGTAGTATTGGTGCGTGTAAAGATTCATGTGGCTGTCGTGCTTGCTGCGGTCTGCGGGCCGGTTCTAATAATAAATCAAGATCATCCCAGGGGCCGTAAAAAACCTTCTCGCGGGCCGGATGTGGCCCGCGGGCCTTGACTCTGACATATGTGGTTTAGAATGACACTTCCGGTTTTGGCGGGAAATACCGGGTTACTCTGGGAGAAAAGTGATTCTCGGGATGGAACATTTGTAAGATACAGGGAAAATATTAAATACCTACTTGAGCAACCAATTGAGAAACGTTTCCATGCCTCGAACAATTCAGGCTGTCCTGGAGGCAAAAGGGGGGTCCGACCTGGTACTAGATGGGTATACCTAATAAGCTGGCCACTGAGTGTATTGAGCTATGGAGCACGTTCTGTTTGGCCAGTGAGGAGTCAAGTCTCCACACCAACTTGTTTATTCACCAAAACCCAGCCTTTTCGCTCCACCGCCAGCTATTGCGCCCATAATTCTGGTTGTGAAAATAGCAAAAATATTTGGCACCCCCTGAACTTATAGTGCTACCAACAGCACTTAGATTTGCCATTGTGTTTGTTAAAATTGAGTACTGTGTGTGTGTGTGATTGCATATGCGTATAATATGGGTGTATACTGCACGTGAGTGTGAGAGACAGTTATGGGGTGTGTTGGCGTTTTAAACTAGGAACATACAGACCATCTGAGGAGATGAGATAAGTGTAGTTTGGCTGAACACTCCTGGCTGTGGGTGATTGATTGATTGACAGGTAGTCTCACCGTGTTCCGAGTCTGTGAGCAGGAAGACGTCGGGATGTTCAGGGTCGTCTGACATGATGGCCATTAACCCCACAACACACACACTCTTACTGCTAGACGACTTGAACTGAAGGGAGATGGAGAGAAAGCGAGAGAGGTGGGAGGGGGCCACATTTAGAAATAATTTTGGATTATTATCGTTGTATACAAGCATACTTTCTGAAATCTAAGACAGCTACCAACTGTAGCTCAGTTGGTACAGCATGGCTCTTGCAACGTCATAATAATGGGTTTGATTCCCGGGACCAACCATACCTAAAAATTGTGTATACACACACACACACACACACACACACACACACACACACACACACACACACACACACACACACACACACACACACACACACACACACACACACACACACACACGACTAAGCTGCTTTGGATAAAAGCGTCTACTAAAATGGCACATGCCCCTCCGTATTTGGAGTGAAGAAAAAATGACATTTGATATTAAATGGTTCATATGAAGCAAAAGTACCTTTTATTTGATGGTATTGTCATACATACGTTTTAACGTTTAGAAATAAAAGCACTCCATATCTCTAGTCCCCCTCATTTGAACAAGTCATAAGCAATTGGACAAATTCACGTAGTGTATTAAAGTAGTCAAAAGGTTTAGTATTTCGTCCCATATTCCTACTACGCATTGACCACATCAAGCTTGTGACTCTCCAAACTTGTGTTTTGGATAATGTTTTGCCTAATAGGAACTGAGTCTTGAATAATGTATTGTGTCATTTTTATTGTAAATAAAAATATATGTTTCTGAACACTTCTACATGAATGTGGATGCTAACATGATTAGGATAATCATTAAGGATGATATATGTGTCCCAGAAAATGCACCATGACCAATACCCCCCCCCATTTTTTTTTGGGGGGGGGTGTTCCTGCGTGCTAGGAATAACGAACCAAATATTAAACGTTTGACTACTTTAACACACTACTACAAAGTGAATTACTTACACCTTCTTCAAATGGGGGGACGAGATGCATAAATTTCTTTAATTTCTATTCAGTCAATTACATATGCACAAAAACACCCACAAATAAAAAGGTTACATTCTGTACTGTCGCCTCATGAAACATTTTATCTCAAATCAAAAATGCTGGAGATTTGAGACAATTGTATAAATTAACACGGAGGAGTGTATATATAAAAATACAAGATTTGTGCGAGTTTGAAAACAGTTGAAGCAACAGCCAGGTCTGGAAACTCAGAGGGAGCGGGCAAAAGGGAGGGAGGGATGGAGAGCGAGCGACGGGGGAGGGGAGAGCGAGCGACGGCGAGCGAGATGATGATGAGGGAGGGAGGGGGTGAGCGCGCGAGCGAGAGATGGGGGAGGGCGGGAGCAAGAGACGGGGAGTGCGGGAGCGAGAGCCGGGGGGGCGAGCGAGAGAGACGAGGGAGGGATGGAGGGCGAGCGAGAGAGACGAGGGAGGGATGGAGGCGTAGCGAGAGAGACGAGGGAGGGATGGAGGGCGAGCGAGAGAGACGAGGGAGGGATGGAGGGCGAGCGAGAGAGACGAGGAGGGATGGAGGGCGAGCGAGAGAGACGAGGGAGGGATGGAGGGCGCAGCGAGAGAGACGCAGGAGGGATGGAGGCGAGCGAGCGAGACGAGGGAGGGCGGAGGGAGGGCGAGATGATGAGGGAGGGAGGGATGGAGGGCGAGATGATGAGGAGGGAGGGATGGAGGGCGCAGATGATGAGGGAGGAGGGATGGAGGGCGAGCGAGAGATACGAGGGAGGGATGGAGGGCGAGCGAGAGAGACGAGGGAGGGATGGAGGGCGAGCGAGAGAGACGAGGGAGGGATGGAGGGCGAGCGAGAGAGACGAGGGAGGGATGGAGGGCGAGCGAGAGAGACGAGGGAGGGATGGAGGCGAGCGAGAGAGACGAGGGAGGGATGGAGGGCGCAGCGAGAGAGACGAGGAGGGATGGAGGGCGAGCGAGAGAGACGAGGGAGGGATGGAGGGCGAGCGAGAGAGACGAGGGAGGGATGGAGGGCGAGCGAGAGAGACGAGGGAGGGATGGAGGGCGAGCGAGAGAGACGAGGGAGGGATGGAGGGCGAGCGAGAGAGGCGAGGAGGGATGGAGGGCGAGCGAGAGAGACGAGGGAGGGATGGAGGGCGCAGCGAGAGAGACGAGGGAGGGATGGAGGGCGAGCGAGACGAGGGAGGGATGGAGGGCGAGCGAGAGAGACGAGGGAGGGATGGAGGGCGAGCGAGAGAGACGAGGGAGGGATGGAGGGCGAGCGAGAGAGACGAGGGAGGGATGGAGGGCGAGCGAGACGAGGGAGGGATGGAGGGCGAGCGAGACGAGGGAGGGCGGGAGGAGGGCGAGACGAGGGAGGGCGGGATGGAGGGCGAGATGATGAGGGAGGGAGGGATGGAGGGCGAGATGATGAGGGAGGGAGGGATGGAGGGCGAGCGAGAGATACGAGGGAGGGATGGAGGGCGAGCGAGAGAGACGAGGGAGGGATGGAGGGCGAGCGAGAGAGACGAGGGAGGGATGGAGGGCGAGCGAGAGAGACGAGGGAGGGATGGAGGGCGCAGCGAGAGAGACGAGGAGGGATGGAGGGCGAGCGAGAGAGACGAGGGAGGGATGGAGGGCGAGCGAGAGAGACGAGGGAGGGATGGAGGGCGAGCGAGAGAGACGAGGGAGGGATGGAGGGCGAGCGAGAGAGACGAGGGAGGGATGGAGGGCGAGCGAGCGAGACGAGGGAGGGCGGGAGGGAGGGCGAGATGATGAGGGAGGGAGGGATGGAGGGCGAGATGATGAGGGAGGGAGGGATGGAGGGCGAGATGATGAGGGAGGGAGGGATGGAGGGCGAGCGAGAGATACGAGGGAGGGATGGAGGGCGAGCGAGAGAGACGAGGAGGGATGGAGGGCGAGCGAGAGAGACGAGGAGGGATGGAGGCGAGCGAGAGAGACGAGGGAGGGATGGAGGGCGCAGCGAGAGAGACGAGGGAGGGATGGAGGGCGAGCGAGAGAGACGAGGGAGGGATGGAGGGCGAGCGAGACGAGGGAGGGCGGGAGGGAGGGCGAGACGAGGGAGGGCGGGATGGAGGGCGAGATGATGAGGGAGGGAGGGATGGAGGGCGAGAGAGACGAGGGAGGGATGGAGGGCGAGCGAGAGAGACGAGGGAGGGATGGAGGGCGAAAGCGAGAGAGACGAGGGAGGGATGGAGGGCGGCGAGAGAGACGAGGGAGGGATGGAGGGCGAGCGAGAGAGACGAGGGAGGGATGGAGGGCGAGCGAGACGAGGAGGGATGGAGGGCGAGCGAGAGAGACGAGGGAGGGATGGAGGGCGAGCGAGAGAGACGAGGAGGGATGGAGGGCGAGCGAGAGAGACGAGGGAGGGATGGAGGGCGAGCGAGAGAGACGAGGGAGGGATGGAGGGCGAGCGAGAGAGACGAGGGAGGGAGGGAGGGCGAGCGAGACGAGGGAGGGCGGGAGGGAGGGCGAGCGAGACGAGGGAGGGCGGGATGGAGGGCGAGATGATGAGGGAGGGAGGGCGAGATGATGAGGGAGGGAGGGATGGAGGGCGAGATGATGAGGGAGGGAGGGATGGAGGGCGAGCGAGAGAGACGAGGGAGGGATGGAGGGCGAGCGAGAGAGACGAGGGAGGGATGGAGGGCGAGCGAGATGAGGGCGTGCGAGATGAGGGAGTGCGAGATGAGGGAGTGCGAGATGAGGGAGTGCGAGATGAGGGAGTGCGAGATGAGGGAGTGCGAGATGAGGGAGTGCGAGATGAGGGAGTGCGAGATGAGGGAGTGCGAGATGAGGGAGTGCGAGATGAGGGAGTGCGAGATGAGGGAGTGCGGGATGAGGGAGTGCGGGATGAGGGAGTGCGGGATGAGGGAGTGCGGGATGAGGGAGTGCGGGATGAGGAATTCGGGAGGGAAAAGGGATGATGGTGAGAGGGAGATGTGTACAGTGAGAATGTTGGATGTGAAGGAGTGAGAGACTTACGTGCTTTCTCTCTGTGGCCTTTAGGGACTTGGCATGGTAGTAGTAGAGTTGAGTTCCACACAGAGCCACCCAGAACTTGGTCCAAGACGCCACCTACAAACACCCAGGGGTCAGGGTTTAGAGGTCACACAGTAGTCAATTACTCCAGTCTATTAATTCAATACAACTTTATTAATACACCTTCATTGATGCACCTTGTCCCAACAACTAGTTTCATTGATCATTGAACAACTTAAAAAAGGATATTACTGAGACTGCAACCTCAGTTAAATTCTCAACAAGCTCTACGAGATGATCTTAATGACTATCAAACTGGATGATCTCATTAAAAGTTCACGACTGAACTGAAGGAGGAAAATCCAGAAGTTTAAACCAGATTTGGATGGAAAGAACAGACTAATATACCTCAGGCGAGATCCTGAGCACAAGAAGAGACAGACGCCGATGACAGACGCCGATGACAGACGCCGAGGTCCTCTGTCAGACCAACTATCCACAGACAGCACAAACTCCGTCTCCTCTACCCACAGTGAGCTTTTATATCTACAACAGAGGGCGGGGACACCGTCGAAGCCAACACCCCCAACACGTAAGAGGGTTCGGCGCATTCGTCGGGGTAAGAAGAAATCCACTACCACCCCGCGATACCTATCAATTGAGACCCAGGACGGGCCCCCAGTCCAACAGGAGCTCCATGTCTTCAACTTATCAAGCAAGACCTTTACATCAGCTCACCTCAGTGCTCTCGATAAGGGGTTAACACTGGTACCCACCACATTCATTAATGACTGACATCAGCTCACCTTGGTGCTCTCGATAAGGGGTTAACACTGGTACCCACCACATTCATTAAAGACTTTGACATCAGCTCTCCTCAGTGCTCTCGATAAGGGGTTAACACTGGTACCCACCACATTCATTAAAGACTTTGACATCAGCTCTCCTCAGTGCTCTCGATAAGGGGTTAACACTGGTACCCACCACATTCATTAAAGACTTTGACATCAGCTCACCTCGGTGCTCTCGATAAGGGGTTAACACTGGTTCCCACCACATTCATTAAAGACTTTGACATCAGCTCTCCTCAGTGCTCTCGATAAGGGGTTAACACTGGTACCCACCACATTCATTAAAGACTTTGACATCAGCTCTCCTCAGTGCTCTCGATAAGGGGTTAACACTGGTACCCACCACATTCATTAATGACTGACATCAGCCCTCCTCAGTGTTCTCGATAAGGGGTTAACACTGGTACCCACCACATTCATTAATGACTTTGACATCCAGATCTATTCAAGTTTTTCTGTAATCTGAGATTGCGTGAGTTCTTTGTTAACAGTGAAACTTACATGACTCCACTTGAAATGTCATCTTCAGTGAGATGTATACATAGGTCTACCACGCTAATCAATAGATTTACCTGTCCTACCGTGAGTCAAGGAGGAGATTAACCCAGCTGAGGTACCTGAGAACTCTGAGAGAACCACATTCAGAGCAAAAAGTTAATTTGTACCTCCCCCAAACGCAATGTGTCCATAGAAACCTTCTGTAGGATTGTTGAAAATTATGTAGGTGTCCTACTGAAAGACAAACAAACACCAATCCTATGATAATCTGAGTAGCGACGAAATAATGGCTCTTAAGGACTTCATCAGATCCTTCGATTACCATAAAAAAATGTAACAAAGGAGGAAGAATTTGTATATAAAACAAATGTGACTGTGAATAAATGTTGCCAACAACTATCTAATGGTGACTTTATTGCAAACTGAATTATGACCCTACCCTAGAATTCCTGCATAATATCTCAACCACAGTGGCAAGCTGTTTGGAATCAGGACAAATCACCAAAACATAATTCAAATTTTCTAAACTCAGCAAAAAACATCCTCTCAATGTTGACTGCGTTTATTTTCAGCAAACTTAACATGTGTAAATATTTGTATGAACATAACAAGATTCAACAACTGAACAAGTTCCACAGAAATGTGACTAACAAATGGAATAATGTGTCCCTGAACAAAGTGTGTGGGGGGGTCAAAATCAAAAGTAACAGTCAGTATCTGGTGTGGCCACCAGCTGCATTAAGTACTGCAGTGCATCTCCTCCTCATGGACTGCACCAGATTTGCCAGTTCTTTCTGTGAGATGTTACCCTACTCTTCCACCAAGGCACCTGCAAGTTCCCGGACATTTTTGGGGGGAATGGCCCTAGCCTTCACCCTCCGATCCAACAGGTCCCAAAAGTGCTCAATGGTAATGAAATCGGGGCTCTTCGCTGGCGAACACTGACATGCGCTTTTGTTAAATCATCCCCCGTTTGGCGAAGTTGGCTGTCTTTGTTTGCAAGAAAGTCATCACAGTTCGCAACGAGCAAGGCAGCCCAAACTGATGCATATACCCTGACTCTGTTGCACAGAACACAAGAGAAGTGACACAATTTCCCTAGTTAAAAGAAATAAGTAATATTAACTAAATATGCAGGTTTAAAAATATATACTTGTGTATTGATTTTAAGAAAGGCATTGATGTTTATGGTTAGGTACACATTGGTGTAACGACAGTGCTTTTTTTCACGAATGCACTTGTTAAATCACCCATTTGGCGAAGTAAGCTATGATTCAATGATAAATTAACAGGCACCGCATCGATCATATGCAATGCAGGACAAGCTAGATAAACTAGTAATATCATCAACCATGTGTAGTTAACTAGTGATTATGATTGTTTTTTAATAAGATCCGTTTAATGCTAGCTAGCACCTTACCGTGGCTCCTTGCTGCACTCGCATAACAGGTAGTCAGCCTGCCACGCAGTCTCCTCTTGGAGTACAACATAATCGTCCATGATCGGTGTCCAAAAATGCTGATTACCGATTGTTATGAAAACTTGAAATTGGCCCTAATTAATTGGCCATTCCGATTAATCGGTCGACCTCTACTCTGAATATCTCAAATTCACCATGCAGACTGACGAGAGAAAAA
>NC_088226.1:9155-46769 GCF_036934945.1 Oncorhynchus masou masou
ATATATAATGTGACTATAGTAACTGATGTGTTGACTATATATAATGGCTATAGTACTGTGTGTTGACTAAATATAATAATGTATATGATGTGTTGACTATATATAATGGCTTTATGTATGATATAATGGCTTTAGATACTATATATAATGACTATATATAATGGCTTTATAATAGTGTGATGTGTTGACTATATATAATGATATGATGTGTGACTATTATAATGGCTTTAGTATGATGTGTTGACTATATATAATGCTTTAGTATGATGTGTTGACTATATATAATGGCTTTAATATGATGTTTTGACTATATATAATGGCTTTACTATATATAATGGCTTTAATATGATGTGTTGACTATATATAATGGCTTTAGAACTGTGTGTTGACTATATATAATGGCTTTAGTATGATGTGTTGACTATATATAATTGCTATAGTACTGTGTGTTGACTATATATAATGGCTTTAGTATGATATATATAATGGCTTTAGTTGACTATATATAATGGCTTTAGTATGATGTGTTGACTATATATAATGGCTTTAGTATGATGCGTTGACTATATATAATGGCTTTAGTACTGTGTTTAGTTGACTATATATAATGGCTTTAGTACTGATGTGTTGACTATATATAATGGCTTTAGTATGATGTGTTGACTATATAATGGCTCTTAGTACTGTGTGTTGACTATATATAATGGCTTTAGTATTTATATATAATGATATGATACGTTGACTATATATAATGGCTTTAGTACTGTGTGTTGACTATATATAATGGCTTTAGTACTGTGTGTTGACTATATATAATGGCTTTAGTACTGTGTGTTGACTATATATAATGGCTTTAGTACTGTGTGTTGACTATATATAATGGCTTTAGTATGATACGTTGACTATATATAATGGCTTTAGTATGATACGTTGACTATATATAATGGCTTTAGTATGATGTGTTGACTATATATAATGGCTTTAGTATGATGTGTTGACTATATATAATGGCTTTAGTATGATGTGTTGACTATATATAATGGCTTTAGTATGATGTGTTGACTATATATAATGGCTTTAGTATATTGCGGTGACTATATATAATGGCTTTAGTATGATGTGTTGACTATATATAATGGCTTTAGTACTGTGTGTTGACTATATATAATGGCTTTAGTATGATGTGTTGACTATATATATGGCTTTAGTACTGTGTTGACTATATATAATGACTATATATAATGGCTTTAGTACTGTGTGTTGACTATATATAATGGCTTTAGTACTGTGTTTTGACTATATATAATGGCTTTAGTACTGTGTGTTTATAATGTTGATGTGTTGACTTTAATTTTGACTATATATAATGGCTTTAGATGTGTTGACTATATAATAGATGTTTAGTTGACTATATATAATGGCTTTAGTACTGTGTATTTGACTATATATAATGATGTGTTGACTATATATAATGGCTTTAGTATGATGTATATATAATGTTGACTATATATAATGGCTTTAGTATGATGTTGTATATATAATGGCTTTAGACTATATATAATGGCTTTAGTATGATGTGTTGACTATATATGATAGCGTGATATATAATGGCTTTAGTATGATCCTAAAATACAAAAAATAATAAAATCAAAAAGACTATATATAATGGCTTTAGTGTGATGTGTTGACTATATATAATGGCTTTAGTATGATGTGTTGACTATATATAATGGCTTTAGTATGATGTGTTGACTATATATAATGGCTTTAATATGATGTGTTGACTATATATAATGGCTTTAGTACTGTGTGTTGACTATATATAATGGCTTTAGTACTGTGTGTTGACTATATATAATGGCTTTAGATTGATACGTTGACTATATATAATGGCTTTAGTATGATGTGTTGACTATATATAATGGCTTTAGTATGATGTGTTGACTATATATAATGGCTTTAGTATGATGTGTTGACAATATATATTGGCTTTAGTATGATGCGTTGACTGTATATAATGGCTTTAGTATGATGTGTTGACTATATATAATGGCTTTAGTACTGTGTGTTGACTATATATAATGGCTTTAATATGATGTGTTGACTATATATAATGCTTTAGTATGATGCGTTGACTATATATAATGGTTTAGTATGATGTGTTGACTATATATAATGGCTTTAGTATGATGTGTTGACTATATATAATGGCTTTAGTATGATGTGTTGACTACATATAATGGCTTTAGTATGATGCGTTGACTATATATAATGGCTTTAGTATGATGCGTTGACTATATATAATGGCTTTAGTATGATGTGTTGACTATACTTAATGGCTTTAGTACTGTGTGTTGACTATATATAATGGCTTTATTACTGTGTGTTGACTATATATAATGGCTTTAGTACTGTGTGTTGACTATATATAATGGCTTTAGTACTGTGTGTTGACTATATATAATGGCTTTAGTATGATGTGTTGACTATATATAATGGCTTTAGTACTGTGTGTTGACTATATATAATGGCTTTAGTACTGTGTGTTGACTATATATAATGGCTTTAGTACTGTGTGTTGACTATATATAATGGCTTTAGATTGATACGTTGACTATATATAATGGCTTTTGTATGATGTGTTGACTATATATAATGGCTTTAGTATGATGTGTTGACTATATATAATGGCTTTAGTATGATGTGTTGACTATACTTAATGGCTTTAGTACTGTGTGTTGACTATATATAATGGCTTTATTACTGTGTGTTGACTATATATAATGGCTTTAGTACTGTGTGTTGACTATATATAATGACTAGTACTGTGTGTTGACTATATATAATGGCTTTAGTACTGTGTGTTGACTATATATAATGGCTTTAGTACTGTGTTTGACTATATATAATGGCTTTAGTACTGTGTGTTGACTATATATAATGGCTTTAGTACTGATGTGTTGACTATATATAATGGCTTTAGTACTGTGTGTTGACTATATATAATGGCTTTAGTATGTGTGTTGACTATATATAATGGCTTTATACTGTGTTGACTATATATAATGGCTTTAGTACTGTGTGTTGACTATATATAATGGCTTTAGTACTGTGTGTTGACTATATATAATGGCTTTAGTATGATGTGTTGACTATATATAATGGCTTTAATATGATGTGTTGACTATATATAATGGCTTTAATATGACGTTGACTATATATAATGGCTATAGTACTGTGTTGACTATATATAATGGCTTTAGTACTGTGTGTTGACTATATATAATGGCTTTAGTATGATATGTTGACTATATATAATGGCTTTAGTACTGTGTGTTGACTATATATAATGGCTTTAGTATGATGACTGTATATAATGGCTTTAGTATTTGACTATATATAATGGCTTTAGTACTGTGTGTTGACTATATATAATGGCTTTAATATGATGTGTTGACTATATATAATGCTTTAGTATGATCTGCTTTTTAGTATGATGTGTTGACTATATATAATGGCTTTAGTACTGTGTGTTGACTATATATAATGGCTTTAGTATGATGTGTGACTATATATAATGGCTTTAGTATGATGTGTTGACTATATATAATGGCTTTAGTTTATGATGTGTTGACTATATATAATGGCTTTAATATGATGTGTTGACTATATATAATGGCTTTAGTACTATATATATTAATGTGTGTTGACTATATATAATGGCTTTAGTACTGTGTGTTGACTATATATAATGGCTTTAGTACTGTGTGTTGACTATATATAATGGCTTTAGTACTTGTGTTGACTATATATAATGGCTTTAGCACTGTGTGTTGACTATATATAATGGCTTTAGTGTGATGTGTTGACTATATATAATGGCTTTAGTGTGATGTGTTGACTATATATAATGGCTTTAGTATGATGTGTTGACTATATATAATGGCTTTAGTATGATGTGTTGACTATATATAATGGCTTAGTATGATGTGTTGACTATATATAATGGCTTTAGTATGATATGTGTGTTGACTATATATAATGGCTTTAGTATGATGTGTTGACTATATATAATGGCTTTAGTATGATGTGTTGACTATATATAATGGCTTTAGTATGATGTGTTGACTATATATAATGGCTTTAGTATGATGTGTTGACTATATATAATGGCTTTAGTATGATGTGTTGACTATATATAATGGCTTTAGTACTGATGTGTTGACTATATATAATGGCTTTAGTATGATGTGTTGACTGTGTTGACTATATATAATGGCTTTAGTACTGTGTGTTGACTGTGTTGACTATATATAATGGCTTTAGTACTGTGTGTTGACTATATATAATGGCTTTAGTACTGTGTGTTGACTATATATAATGGCTTTAGTACTGTGTGTTGACTATATATAATGGCTTTAGTATGATGATATATAATGGCTTTAGATTGATACGTTGACTATATATAATGGCTTTAGTATGATGCAGTGACTATATATAATGGCTTTAGTACTGTGTGTTGACTATATATAATGGCTTTAGTATGATACGTTGACTATATATAATGGCTTTAGTATGATGTGTTGACTATATATAATGGCTTTAGTATGTTGGCGTTGACTATATATAATGGCTTTAGTATGATGCGTTGACTATATATAATGGCTTTAGTATGATGCGTTGACTATATATAATGGCTTTAGTATGATGCTATACTTAATGTTGACTATATATAATGGCTTTAGTATGATGTGTTGACTATATATAATGGCTTTAGTATGATGTGTTGACTATAAATAATGGCTTTAGTATGATGTGTTGACTACATATAATGGCTTTAGTATGATGTGTTGACTATATATAATGGCTTTAGTATGATGTGTTGACTACATATAATGGCTTTAGTATGATGTGTTGACTATATATAATGGCTTTAGTATGATGTGTTGACTATATATAATGGCTTTAGTATGATGCGTTGACTATATATAATGGCTTTAGTATGATGCGTTGACTATATATAATGGCTTTAGTATGATGCGTTGACTATATATAATGGCTTTAGTATGATGTGTTGACTATATATTTACATTTAAGTCATTTAGCAGACGCTCTTATCCAGAGTGTTGACTATACTTACAAATTGGTGAATTCACCTTCTGCCATCCAGTGGAACAGCCACTTTACAATAGTGCATCTAAATCATTAAGGGGGGGGGTGGTGAGAAGGATTACTTATCCTATCCTAGGTATTCCTTGAAGAGGTGGGGTTTCAGGTGTCTCCGGAAGGTGGTGATTGACTCCGCTGTCCTGGCGTCGTGAGGGAGTTTGTTCCACCATTGGGGGCCAGAGCAGCGAACAGTTTTGACTGGGCTGAGCGGGAACTGTACTTCCTCAATGGTAGGGAGGCGAGCAGGCCAGAGGTGGATGAACGCAGTGCCCTTGCTTGGGTGTAGGGCCTGATCAGAGCCTGGAGGTACTGCGGTGCCGTTCCCCTCACAGCTCCGTAGGCAAGCACCATGGTCTTGTAGCGGATGCGAGCTTCAACTGGAAGCCAGTGGAGAGAGCGGAGGAGCGGGGTGACGTGAGAGAACTTGGGAAGGTTGAACACCAGACGGGCTGCGGCGTTCTGGATGAGTTGTAGGGGTTTAATGGCACAGGCAGGGAGCCCAGCCAACAGCGAGTTGCAGTAATCCAGACGGGAGATGACAAGTGCCTGGATTAGGACCTGCGCCGCTTCCTGTGTGAGGCAGGGTCGTACTCTGCGGATGTTGTAGAGCATGAACCTACAGGAACGGGCCACCGCCATGATGTTGGTTGAGAACGACAGGGTGTTGTCCAGGATCACGCCAAGGTTCTTAGCGCTCTGGGAGGAGGACACAATGGAGTTGTCAACCGTGATGGCGAGATCATGGAACGGGCAGTCCTTCCCGGGAGGAAGAGCAGCTCCGTCTTGCCGAGGTTCAGCTTGAGGTGGTGATCCGTCATCCACACTGATATGTCTGCCAGACATGCAGAGATGCGATTCGCCACCTGGTCATCAGAAGGGGGAAAGGAGAAGATTAATTGTGTGTCGTCTGCATAGCAATGATAGGAGAGACCATGTGAGGTTATGACAGAGCCAAGTGACTTGGTGTATAGCGAGAATAGGAGAGGGCCTAGAACAGAGCCCTGGGGGACACCAGTGGTGAGAGCGCGTGGCGGGAGACAGATTCTCGCCACGCCACCTGGCAGGAGCGACCTGTCAGGTAGGACGCAATCCAAGCGTGGGCCGCGCCGGAGATGCCCAACTCGGAGAGGGTGGAGAGGAGGATCTGATGGTTCACAGTATCGAAGGCAGCCGATAGGTCTAGAAGGATGAGAGCAGAGGAGAGAGAGTTAGCTTTAGCAGTGCGGAGCGCCTCCGTGATGCAGAGAAGAGCAGTCTCAGTTGAATGACTAGTCTTGAAACCTGACTGATTTGGATCAAGAAGGTCATTCTGAGAGAGATAGCGGGAGAGCTGGCCAAGGACGGCACGTTCAAGAGTTTTGGAGAGAAAAGAAAGAAGGGATACTGGTCTGTAGTTGTTGACATCGGAGGGGTCGAGTGTAGGTTTCTTCAGAAGGGGTGCAACTCTCGCTCTCTTGAAGACGGAAGGGACGTGAGCCAGCGGTCAGGGATGAGTTGATGAGCGAGGTGAGGTAAGGGAGAAGGTCCCCGGAAATGGTCTGGAGGAGAGAGGGAGGGGATAGGGTCGAGCGGGCAGGTTGTTGGGCGGCCGGCCGTCACAAGAAGCGAGATTTCATCTGGAGAGAGAGGGGGAGAAAGAGGTCAGAGCACAGGGTAGGGCAGTGTGAGCAGAACCAGCGGTGTCGTTTGACTTAGCAAACGAGGATCGGATGTCGTCGACCTTCTTTTCAAAATGGTTGACGAAGTCATCTGCAGAGAGGAGGAGGGGGGGGAGGGAGGAGGATTCAGGAGGGAGGAGAAGGTGGCAAAGAGCTTCCTAGGGTTAGAGGCAGATGCTTGGAATTTAGAGTGGTAGAAAGTGGCTTTAGCAGCAGAGACAGAGGAGGAAAATGTAGAGAGGAGGGAGTGAAAGGATGCCAGGTCCGCAGGGAGGCGAGTTTTCCTCCATTTCCGCTCGGCTGCCCGGAGCTCTGTTCTGTGAGCTCGCAATGAGTCATCGAGCCACGGAGCGGGAGGGAGGACCGAGCCGGCCTGGAGGATAGGGGACATAGAGAGTCAAAGGATGCAGAAAGGGAAGAGAGGAGGGTTGAGGAGGCAGAGTCAGGAGAAAGGTTGGAGAAGGTATGAGCAGAGGGAAGAGATGAAAGGATGGAAGAGGAAAGAGTAGCGGGGAGAGCGAAGGTTGGGACGGCGATACCATCCGAGTAGGGGCAGTGTGGGAAGTGTTGGATGAGAGCGAGAGGGAAAAGGATACAAGGTAGTGGTCGGAGACTTGGAGGGGAGTTGCAGTGAGGTTAGTGGAAGAACAGCATCTAGTAAAGATGAGGTCGGCGTATTGCCTGCCTTGTGAGTAGGGGGGAAGGTGAGAGGGTGAGGTCAAAAGAGGAGAGGAGTGGAAAGAAGGAGGCAGAGAGGAATGAGTCAAAGGTAGACGTGGGGAGGTTAAAGTCGCCCAGGACTGTGAGAGGTGAGCCGTCCTCAGGAAAGGAGCTTATCAAGGCATCAAGCTCATTGATGAACTCTCCGAGGGAACCTGGAGGGCGATAAATGATAAGAATGTTAAGCTTGAAAGGGCTGGTAACTGTGACAGCATGGAATTCAAAGGAGGCGATAGATAGATGGGTAAGGGGAGAGAGAGAGAATGACCACTTGGGAGAGATGAGGATCCCGGTGCCACCACCCCGCTGACCAGAAGCTCTCGGGGTGTGCGAGAACACGTGGGCGGACGAAGAGAGAGCAGTAGGAGTAGCAGTGTTATCTGTGGTGATCCATGTTTCCGTCAGTGCCAGGAAGTCGAGGGACTGGAGGGAGGCATAGGCTGAGATGAACTCTGCCTTGTTGGCCGCAGATCGGCAGTTCCAGAGGCTACCGGAGACCAGGAACTCCACGTGGGTCGTGCGCTGGGACCACCAGATTAGGGTGGCCGCGGCCATGCGGTATGGAGCGTTTGTATGGTCTGTGCAGAGAGGAGAGAGAACAGGGATAGATAGACACATAGTTAACAGGGTACAGAAGAGGCTGCGCTAATGCAAAGGAGATTGGAATGACAAGTGGACTACACGTCTCGAATGTTCAGAAAGTTAAGCTTACGTAGCAAGAATCTTATTGACTAAAATGATTGAAATGAAACAGTACTGCTGGAGTAGGCTAGCTGGTAGTGGCTGCGATGTTGACACTACACTAATCAAGTCGTTCCGTCGAGTGTAATAGTTTCTACAGTGCTGCTATTCGGGGGCTAGCTGGCTAGCTAGCAAGGTTGATTGCGTACCGTTACTTTAAAAGAACGACAATAGCTGGCTGGCTAACCTAGAAAATCGCTCTATATATAATGGCTTTAGTATGATGTGTTGACTATATATAATGGCTTTAGTATGATGTGTTGACTACATATAATGGCTTTAGTATGATGTGTTGACTATATATAATGGCTTTAGTATGATGCGTTGATGTATATATAATGGCTTTAGTATGATGCGTTGACTATATATAATGGCTTTAGTACTGTGTTGACTATATATAATGGCTTTAGTACTGTGTTGACTATATATAATGGCTTTAGTACTGTGTTGACTATATATAATGGCTTTAGTATGATACGTTGACTATATATAATGGCTTTAGTATGATGTGTTGACTATATATAATGGCTTTAGTATGATGTGTTGACTATATATAATGGCTTTAGTATGATGTGTTGACTATATATAATGGCTTTAGTATGATGTGTTGACTATATATAATGGCTTTAGTATGATGTGTTGACTATATATAATGGCTTTAGATTGATACGTTGACTATATATAATGGCTTTAGTATGATGTGTGACTATATATAATGGCTTTAGTATGATGCGGTGACTATATATAATGGCTTTAGTATGATGTGTTGACTATATATAATGGCTTTAGTATGATGTGTTGACTATATATAATGGCTTTAGTACTGTGTGTTGACTATATATAATGGCTTTAGTACTGTGTGTTGACTATATATAATGGCTTTAGTATGTGTGTTGACTATATATAATGGCTTTAGTACTGTGTGTTGACTATATATAATGGCTTTAGTACTGTGTGTTGACTATATATAATGGCTTTAGTATGATGCGTTGACTATATATAATGGCTTTAGTACTGTGTGTTGACTATATATAATGGCTTTAGTATGATGTGTTGACTATATATAATGGCTTTAGTATGATGTGTTGACTATATATAATGGCTTTAGTATGATGTGTTGACTATATATAATGGCTTTAGTATGATGCGTTGACTATATATAATGGCTTTAGTATGATGCGTTGACTATATATAATGGCTTTAGTATGATCGTTGACTATATATATGGCTTTAGTATGATGTTGACTATATATATGGCTTTAGTATGATGTATATATATATATGGCTTTAGTATGATGTGTTGACTATATATAATGGCTTTAGTATGATGTGTTGACTATATATAATGGCTTTAGTATGATGTGTTGACTATATATAATGGCTTTAGTATGATGTGTTGACTATATATAATGGCTTTAATATGATGTGTTGACTATATATAATGGCTTTAGCATGATGTGTTGACTATATATAATGCCTTTAGTATGATGCGTTGACTATATATAATGCCTTTAGTATGATGCGTTGACTATATATAATGCCTTTAGTATGATGCGTTGACTATATATAATGCCTTTAGTATGATGCGTTGACTATATATAATGCCTTTAGTATGATGCTTTAGTTGACTATATATAATGCCTTTAGTATGATGCGTTGACTATATATAATGCCTTTAGTATGATCGTTGACTATATATAATGGCTTTAGTATGATGCGTTGACTATAAATAATGGCTTTAGTATGATCGTTGACTATATATAATGGCTTTAGTATGATGTGTTGACTATATATAATGGCTTTAGTATGATGCGTTGACTATATATAATGGCTTTAGTATGATGTGTTGACTACATATAATGGCTTTAGTATGATGTGTTGACTATATATAATGGCTTTAGTATGATGCGTTGACTATATATAATGGCTTTAGTATGATCGTTGACTATATATAATGGCTTTAGTATGATGTTGATATATATAATGGCTTTAGTATGATGTGTTGACTATATATAATGGCTTTAGTATGATGTGTTGACTATATATAATGGCTTTAGTATGATGTGTTGACTATATATAATGGCTTTAGTATGATGTGTTGACTATATATAATGACTTTAATATGATGTGTTGACTATATATAATGGCTTTAGTATGATGTGTTGACTATATATAATGCCTTTAGTATGATGCGTTGACTATATATAATGCCTTTAGTATGATGTGTTGACTATATATAATGGCTTTAATATGATGCGTTGACTATATATAATGCCTTTAGTATGATGCGTTGACTATATATAATGCCTTTAGTATGATGCGTTGACTATATATAATGCCTTTAGTATGATCATTGACTATATATAATGGCTTTAGTATGATGTGTTGACTATATATAATGGCTTTAGTATGATGTGTTGACTATATATAATGGCTTTAGTATGATGTGTTGACTATATATAATGGCTTTAGTATGATGTTGACTATATATAATGGCTTTAGTATGATCACGTTGACTATATATAATGGCTTTAGTATGATCGTTGACTATATATAATGGCTTTAGTATGATGCGTTGACTATATATAATGGCTTTAGTATGATGTGTTGACTATATATAATGGCTTTAGTATGATCGTTGACTATATATAATGGCTTTAGTATGTATCGCTTATATATAATGGCTTTAGTATGATGTTGACTATATATAATGGCTTTAGTACTGTGTGTTGACTATATATAATGGCTTTAGTACTGTGTGTTGACTATATATAATGGCTTTAGTATGATGTGTTGACTATATATAATGGCTTTAGTATGATGTGTTGACTATATATAATGGCTTTAGTATGATGCGTTGACTATATATAATGGCTTTAGTATGATGCGTTGACTATATATAATGGCTTTAGTATGATGTGTTGACTATATATAATGGCTTCAGTATGATGCGTTGACTATATATAATGGCTTTAGTATGATGTGTTGACTATATATAATGGCTTCAGTATGATGCGTTGACTATATATAATGGCTTTAGTATGATGTGTTGACTATATATAATGGCTTTAGTATTACATTTACATTTAAGTCATTTAGCAGACGCTCTTATCCAGAGCGACTTACAAATTGGTGAATTCACCTTCTGACATCAGTGGAACAGCCACTTTACAATAGTGCATCTAAATCATTTAAGGGGGGACTATATATAATGGTGAGAAGGATTACTTTATCCTATCCTAGGTATTCCTTGAAGAGGTGGGGTTTCAGGTGTCTCCAGGAAGGTGGTGATTGACTCAGTGGAACGCTGTCCTGGCGTCGTGAGGAGTTGTTCCACCATTGGGGCCAGAGCAGCGAACAGTTTTGACTGGGCTGGAGCGGGAACTGTACTTCATCAGTGGTAGGGAGGCGAGCAGGCCAGAGGTGGATGAACGCAGTGCCCTTGTTTGGGTGTAGGGCCTGATCAGAGCCTGGAGGTACTGGGGTGCCGTTCCCCTCACAGCTCCGTAGGCAAGCACCATGGTCTTGTAGCGGATGCGAGCTTCAACTGGAAGCCAGTGGAGAGAGCGGAGGAGCGGGGTGACGTGAGAGAACTTGGGAAGGTTGAACACCAGACGGGCTGCGGCATTCTGGATGAGTTGTAGGGGTTTAATGGCACAGGCAGGGAGCCCAGCCAACAGCGAGTTGCAGTAATCCAGACGGTTAGATGACAAGTGCCTGGATTAGGACCTGTGCCGCTTCCTGTGTGAGGCAGGGTCGTAGTATGATGATGTATGATGATGATAGTATGATGTGTTGACTATATATAATGGCTTTAGTGTGATGTGTTGACTATATATAATGGCTTTAGTATGATGTGTTGACTATATATAATGGCTTTAGTATGATGTGTTGACTATATATAATGGCTTTAGTGTGATGTGTTGACTATATATAATGGCTTTAGTATGATGTGTTGACTATATATAATGGCTTTAGTATGATGTGTTGACTATATATAATGGCTTTAGTATGATGTGTTGACTATATATAATGGCTTTAGTATGATGCGTTGGCTACATATAATGGCTTTAGGTCGATGTGTTCAAGATCAGCAACACGGGGACAAAAGTTCACCATTTTTACTTGGAGTTTAAATGTCTGAAAATTGTTTAATGGTGTATGGTTTTGACGCTTTTGGTAACTTATTAAATTATAATTTGACAGTTTTTGAGACTGAGCATTACTCTTAATATCTTGTTATCTTGGTGTGGAGATACATTTATATTATGTTGTGTTTTCATCATTCTCCCATGGGTATCTGGGTATTTGTTCAGGTCTGGTGCTGGTTTTTATCACTGTGGAGTGTAGCGAACACAGTAAAACACAGCTGTGTCTTCAGGTTGCAGGCTCTGCCCTTGTAAAGACACAGAGTTGCTGGAGGCATCTCTTGAAATGCTGAACTTGTTTTTCAGTGCATCATTTTTGTATATATCTCCATTATCCCATATATGTGAAATCCACTCCATTGATTTCCCTGCAGGCTTTCGAACCCAACCTGTGGCAAAGCTTATGCTGCTATCACTGAGCATCACCTGTAAGGTCTCTGGGTATTCTGTTAGAGACTCTCCAGGCTTCACAACTATTACAGTTGGCTGGCCGAGTTCAAGACCACCACAGTACACATCTATGGGGAAAAAACATAATTAGTCATATGCTATACAGAATAGCTAAGTATGACTGTTAAGGCTATTGTTAAAATAATATTTCCTCAATATATTTTATTGCGCCTCAATCCATTCCTTCCCCCAAATCCCGAGAGACTTACAGGAGGCAGCTGCCAGCAGGAGCAGCAGTAGAGATGCAGGGAACATGGTTTGTGCTGAAGCTGAACTGGTGGGAGCTGCTCTTCCCTACTCCAACTGACTCTGAGACAAACAGTCCACATTTTATATAGAGAGGAGTGGTGTGTTAGGCTCCTTTGCATATAGAGCTGGTATAAAACGATATACTGTTTTAAACCGGGTTGGCCTGCATTATGAACAGTAAAAATTAAATACAAAATGTCAACTTTGGATTGTCATTTTCTTTACAGTACAGTGTATTATCACTAATATTGTTATAGTCGTCACTGAACAGCTCTGAATCTGAACATAGTAATTACATTTGGGTGTTTCTCAAGGATCTATCTTTGGTCCATCACTGATTTTAGTTTACATTAAGGACTTTCATGTGATATCTAAAAGTACATTTGATGAGTTTCATTCCAAACTCTATATCCATTTTCAGAAATGTTGGTAAATTAGACATCCCGACAGTTGGTATTTTCACAAAGACGTCTGTAGTGTCTGAATGGTTATGTCCACTCTATGGAAAGGGGAGACTCTCACGAACACGATGCTGTTTGTTTTGCTCTATGACCCCCACAAGTGGCATGGAACTCATCTGAAGGTAACCGCTACCGTTTTTTTAAATGTATGGAAGTATGAAGGTAGTTTTGTAACCACCCAAAAAGAGGAATGTGTAAAAAATATATATATAGTGCATTCGGAAAGTATTCAGACCCCTACACCTTTTCCACATTTTGTTGATGTTACAGCCTTAACGTCTTCTGGCCTGGTCTTTGCCAGCAGATGGGTAAACTGAACGAAGCTGTGCTGATTAAACCTTTGCAACCTATTCCGTCTTTTGACGTACCTTTTAGCAGGGTTCTGGTAAACTGACATATGGAAAGGTTCTAAAATGGTCATGCTATAGATCATTTACCTATTTGATTTTGAATTTTAGGACCCCTTGAGGTATAAAATAATATATAAAAAATATGGTTTTGATAAAATATTTAATTTGGCCTTTACTACTATAGCCCCGAGAAACACATTGAATAACAATGGATTTAAAAATGGATTTGCATTTTAATGAGGGAAATAATTATTTGACCCCTCTGCAAAACATGACTTAGTACTTGGTGGCAAAACCCTTGTTGGCAATCACAGAGGTCAGACATTTCTTGTAATTGGCCACCAGGTTTGCACACTAAATTGCAAAAATAGACAGTCAAACAATAAATCAAAATAAACAAGTTTTGATTTAGGTTACAGCCTTATTTTTTCTATTTTTTTTGCAAAAGTAATAAAATTAAAATAAAAAACTATCTTATTTACATAGGTATTCAGACCTTTTGCTATGAGACTCCAAAGCTTGACAGAGCTTGAGAGGATCTGCAGATAAACTCCCTAAATACAAGTGTGCCAAGCTTTAAGCGTAATACCCTAGAAGACTTGAGGCTGTAATCACTGCCAAAGGTGCCTCAACAAAGTACTGAGTAAAGGGTCTGAATACTTATGTAAATGTAATATTTCCGTTCATATTTTTTTATACATTTGCATAAAATATCAAAAAACTGTTTTTTGCTTTGACAATATGAGGTTTTGTGTGTAGATTGATGAGGTATGAGATAAGATATGGTCATACGTCTTGTTGACCGCAGGATGTCCTGCCATACTACCATCATGAGCCAACCTCAGTATCGCTTGTCGAAGAGAAACTGGAACGACAATTTGAGATACACTGGGCCAATCATCCTGCCCAGAAGTGGTGTGAGAACGCCATTTCCTCATTAGAACACCGTCTTGTCAAGGTAACACACACGAACTTCATCAAACTCTCCTCTGGATGTATCTCAGCAAAAATATGGGAGATCGAAACATCTTTACTCTGTTCCGCAATCAACTGCTTCCTAGACATGAAGTATAAACTATAGGACCCTCTCTTCCTTCAGTGGTCCTACTGGGATTTTCTAAGGAGAGGTCAACTCTCTCAACGTCTCGAACAGATCAACCATCCTCCTCAACACTAGAGTTTCTTAAACATACAGTGAGGGAAAAAAGTATTTGATCCCCTGCTGATTTTGTACATTTGCCCACTGACAAAGAAATGATCCGTCTGTAATTTTAATGGTAGGTTTATTTGAACATTGAGAGACAGAATATCAACAAAAAAATCCAGAAAAACGCATGTCAAAAATGTTATAAATTGATTTGCATTTTCATGGGGGAAATAAGTATTTGACCCGCTCTCAATCAGAAAGATTTCTGGCTCCCAGGTGTCTTTCATACAGGTAACGAGCTGAGATTAGGAGCTCGTACAAAACGTACAAAATCAGCAGGGGATCAAATACTTTTTCCCTCACTGTAGCACGTATAATGGCACACGCGGCGAACACTCTGGGGTACTTTTCTCATAACCCATCAGGTTACTCTACTCTGGGTTTCTTACAAATGACAGGATTTGGCATGACCTTTCCTCTAGCCAAATCGTTTCCCACAATGAATGAGACTCCCTTCACCGGTAGGCTAGGAGTCACTCCTGTAGTGTCTTAACTCTTATTACTTATTTATATAATATGAAAGACTCCAAATACAAGGAAATTAACTGGAGCTTCACATTTACTAAAACGAGTTAGTACCAGAACAACATAGAACAACACTACGCATGACCAAGGGTGCTCCATTCTTAAAGGGGACATCAGTGATTAACAGAACATAACATTCCTTCTCTTATACGATCAGTTACATTTACCAAACCACAACTGTTAGTTTTTTTTCTTGTTTTTTTCCAGTCTGTCTGGTGGATGGTGCCTTTGTTCTGGGTAACAACTTGGTTTGTCTGTAGGCTTCTGAACAACCACAGTGTGTGCTTGCTCCATTATAGCAGCACCTTCAACAACACGTTCCCTTCTTTCAGCCTGGGGTCTCTTTACTGCCCCACCGTCCTCTACAGTTCCTTGTATGTCACACTCAGGAGCTCTCTGTGCCTGTTCTCTCTCGATTGTTGTGCTGTTTTCCGTTGAATGCATTTGGTTAATGTGACGCGGCCATATTATGTCTGGGCTCATTTGAACCTGGGAAGTTCTGGGTCCCGTTTGTCCATTTCTCTCCCCTTCTGTAGTCTCGCACCATCACTTCCTGTACTGTTTGGAGACGGCGCTCCCGGCTACCGGAAGGCATCTTGGCTTGTTTGTTCAGCACTTCATTACCCCTGTTTGGCTTCATGATGTCCAGCTGTGTGCGGAGAGGCTGAACACCAGTGCAGATGGATTTCCATTTGTTGTGGCATGTGGGGTGTTTCGGTAGGAGGCCAGGAACTTGGCCAGTCCCTTCGTCTCGTTTTGCTGCACGGAGTCCTTGCTTTAGGATTTTCAAAAAGTGTTCTGCCAGCCCATTGGTGGCAGGGTGGTACGGCACTGAGGTTGAGTGTTTGATTCTATTTACTGGCATGAATCTTGTAAACTAGTCACTTACAAAAGCTTGCACATTGTCACTTACCAGCTGCAGCGGCAATCAGAAGCTTGTAAACGTTGTTCTGAGACACTCTATCGTCTGAGCTGAGCTGGAGGAGTCAGTGCAAAACACCTCTGGCCATTTGGAATGGGCATCAACTATAACCAGAAACATGCTTTTCAAAGGGACCAGCGCAGTCCACATGAATTCTCTGCCATGGCTCTGTGGGCCATTCCCATGGGTGGACTGGGACAGGAGCAGGCATGTGGAGGGTTTCCAAACATCCGCTACAGTTCTTCGCTGTAACGATTCTCGTTGGTGGAAGGAGAGGAGGACCTAGATGCAGCGTGGTAAGTGTGTCATTCACCACAGAGATTTGGAACAGATTTTGTGCCTGCGGAGAGAGTCTCATTTCATACAAGCACATTTCTGTCCATGTTCCTTCTCCTCGCCGCATCTCCTCGATTCCCTTTGGCCTTAAAAATAAAAGCAAGAACTACCCACTTTGTGTACATTGTCAAATGTTGCTTTGTTATTAAATAAAATGCATTATTACAATTCAGAGGTTGTTGTTTAAGCGTTGTGAACAAGTTCTATATGTAATGTAATATGTTGGGTGTGAAGGCTTTTACACAAACACATCTGACATTGACAGTCTAGGCCCTTATGCAGTATCGCCTCTAGCCTTCTTGGGACCCTAAGCCAAATATGGTGGTCACCCCCTTGCCATGACTTATGACATGTTTATATGATATCTGTACGATAGTGACTAACAAAATCAACGGGGTCACCTTGGGGATCAGGGACCCTGTGCTCTTGCCCTGTGCACACAGTCAGTCATTTGGTTCTGATCGCTGGTTAGATTACCTTACCTAGCAATCAAAATAATGGTAATAATAGCTGACATGGGCTTATTGAGTTACTGACATAACAAGTGGAAATCTGCTGATGCCCTACCAATTTAAAAAATTGGTTGGGTGCCCCCTAGCGGTCGCAGTCTGCGTATAGGAAAAGGCGTCTGTCCTTATCATCAGCTTATTTAATTTAGATGTGTTAGAGCAAGTGTGTTAGCAAAATCCTGGTCATTGTGAAAGATGACTCCTACACATGATGACCTGTGCATGTTTATTGTCTTGTTTTTCTAACCCTCCTCAAAAGAATATCAATAAAAACTCAAGGCCCTCTTCATGAAGCATAGACAGTGTGTCTAAGGTAAGGACATCTCATATTAAAGCATATGGTTGTTCACCCCAGCTGTTTGCAGAGGAGGGTTAGTGAAGTGTGTCAGGGGAGTACAACAGTGGGTACATGTTCCACATCCTGTCAGAGGGGTTTTTGTACATCTCCATCACACATTCACATTACTGTACCCAGTAATACACAGCAGAGTCCTCTGCCTTCAGACCAGACAGTTTCAGATGTGTTATGCTCACTGAGCTGTCTTTGGTCAGTTCATTCTGTCCCTCCAGAGATTTGGCTTAGCCTGCTGCTCCAGTATTGTTGATCCAGCCCATCCATTCCAGTGGTTTCCCTGCAGGTTGGTGAATACAGTTCATACCATAGGTTATAAAGGTATACCCAGTTCCTCTGCAAGAGGTTGAGAGTTTCTCCTGGCTTTTACTGGAGTGGACTGGAGGGTATGGATTCCATAGTTTGACCATTTAAACCTGAAGGAGAGAAGGAGAGAGGGAACAGGGGGAGAGGAGAAAGGAGAGAGGGTGGAATATTGAGTGAAAACAATGGAAAATTGTCTTCAGTCTTTGCTCAGAATAAGAAGAGTTGATGAGGAGTAAAACCCAAGCAGAACTCACATGGCAGACAGAGAGAGAGCAGCAGAAGGTAGAGTTTTCCCTTCATACTGAGGGTGGAGATATGAACTCAGCTGCTCCACACAATACAACAAGTCAACAAGTCATCAGCAGAACATAAGTGTAAATGAACTCTGAGGGATCTGGATTTACATCATGATGTCATGGGGGAGGGACTGATAACTCTGAGGTCAGAGGTCAAGCTATGACTCATTGGTAGGGCCAGAAGTTTTCGTTGATAACATGACATGTCAAATGACACAGATAAACTCTGTCCCCATGCCATAATCAGGGCCTAGAGTTTTTCCTGATCTGGTCAAGGTGTTTGGTAAAACTGCAGGGAATCTTGGAGGATGGTTTGCTGAGTATTTATAGAAATAATTCCCCATTGTGGTTAATTTTCTATAAATGTCCGATTAGGGATCAATCTATCAAGGACAGTCACCTTGTTTAACAGGAATAAACACAACTACAGTATGTAGGCCTGTATGTGATTCCTCTTTATTTTCTATCTCTCTCCTCAGGGAAATATGTACCTTGTGTTGATGTACAAGTAGTTATGTTGTTTTGGCTCTTAGGGGAATATTATGCTTCAGTAGATGTTACTCTGTTGTACTGATGCTCTACTGCCCTCTGTTGACTCTGTTGTACTGATGCTCTACTGCCCTCTGTTGACTCTGTTGTACTGATGCTCTACTGCCCTCTGTTGACTCTGTTGTACTGATGCTCTACTGCCCTCTGTTGACTCTGTTGTACTGATGCTCTACTGCCCTCATTTGACTCTGCTGTACTGATGCTCTTCTGCCCTCTTTTGACTCTGCTGTACTGATGCTCTACTGCCCTCTGTTGACTCTGTTGTACTGATGCTCTACTGCCCTCTGTTGACTCTGTTGTTCTGATGCTCTACTGCCCTCTGTTGACTCTGTTGTACTGATGCTCTACTGCCCTCTGTTGACTCTGCTGCCAGTTAGATTCTCTGAGGGGTTTTTGAACAGATCCTCCACTCACACCACTGTGTCTCTTGTGCACAGTAATACACAGCAGAGTCCTCTGCTCTCAGAACAGACAGCTTCAGATACACCATGCTGTTAGAATTCTCTATGGTGACTTCTATCTGTCCTTCAACTCTTTTTGCATATGTAGTTCCACTAGCATTAATGGCTATCAATTCAAGTGCTCTTCCTACAGGTTGATGTATCCAGGCCATGTTTTAGCTACTAAAGTTAAAGGCAGATCCCTTACAGGAGAGGCTGAGAGGTTCTCCAGGCTTTTTCAGGACTGGACTGGAGGGAATGGACTCCAGACTCTGACCATACACCCCTAATAGAGAAAAGAGAAGGAAGACAATAGATCACTAATATTTTAACAATGGATGTTATAATTCTCTCTATGTAAAATACCTAGTTCCAATGAATTGCTAGATTATTGAGTACATACTGCAGAGGGCCAGCAAGACCAGGAGGAGGTGTAGTTTGCCTGTCATCTTTTCAGGATGGAAGACAATTCACACATGGTAGGAAACATCACAGAAGGACTTGGGAGACAGAACTAACATGACAATCATGGTTGGGTGATAGCCTGTCACATGCATATAAAGGGGGTTTCAAGGAAATCAATTATAAGACAAAGCCAGACTTCAATGATCACTGTCAATCAGCAAACATGTTCTGTAATGTTTATCCAGTAAAGTAAGTTGCTGCTCCAGCCACAACTGTTTTTTCACGTCTCTCATTCAAACCTTTCTTCATGTATTAAGAAGATTAATTAAATAATTGATATTAAATCATATTACATTTTGATATTTCTCACAACAATAAGAAATTGTGGTATGTGGTCTCATACGTTCTAGGCATAGTTTTGAATCTGGCCTACTGCCCTTTGGCACAACCTCTATCTTTCATAACTGTCATCCTCTCTCTCTATCTGTTCAATAAAGTCAGAGAATACCTTACAAATGTATTTTTAAACACACAAAACAAGTTAATTAAAAAAATAACCATTCACATCCTGAAGTACTGTACCCTGAAATGTGTTCCCGTTGTTTCAATGTCCAATGATCAGCAACTGTCACCAAACCAATACATGGCTAAACGTCACTCAATTACTTTTTCAAATCATAATTTGACATTTTCTCCCACATCTGCAGTACATCACTGTTGTGTGTTGTTTTTAAACGTGTTACTGCACTTTCACAATGATATATTGGTCCTTTTTAGGGTTAATCAAGATGCTATATCAGGGTAATGCCTTTACCAGAGTGCAGGTGCATCCTGGGGCAGAAGTCATGCTTGGGTAGCTTTGAACTACTGTACCCAATGCTCATTTTGATAGATACGCCTGATAAAAACACATTCTTAAACTCTCTCCCCTATAAACAAGTTCAGTAAGCAAGACATACTAAAGTTTTTAGGGGGAGGTGCCCGGAACAGCTATAAGAAACCACAAAGAGCAATTTGTTATTTTAGTTAAGAACTCATTGTTTTATGCAATTCTTGAAAAGTTTGTTATATATATTACCAACACAAACCATGATAATGTGTGATGAGTGGCAGTGAATGACTGACAATATTAAATAATTGAAGTACTACTGCTGTGAACAAGGTCTATAATATAACTTAAATTGTGATTAAATTGTCTCATTATTTGATCATTCTCACCATTTAGTCAAATCAAATTAAAATAGTCTTCACGTGGTTGAAACATTGTGTGGTTACCAGACACCAGCTGGCTTATGCAAAAAAACAGTTTCTCCTCAGCTGAAACATGGTAGTGAGAATTAGATCATGAAAGTGTATAGGGACAGTCCCTGCAGTCCCTGGGCTACTTAACTACTTTAACTGTCTATCTGAATCATCAGAGATGCTAAACTGGGACCCTGAAACACCCAGTTGACAGACTGGAGTTCACCAAGCATGGTGCCACACAGCTGTGAGGGTCACAGAGGGGAAGAGAGAGGGGTGGGGTGTGTGAGAGAAACAGACAACACTGAAAAGGAGAGCAGGACCGGTGTGTTTACTTCAAGATATCTACTACTGAACAAAAATATAAACTCAACATGTAAAGTTTTGGTCCCGTGTTTCATGAGCTGAAATAAAAGATCCCAAAAAATGTTTGATAAACACAACAAGCTTATTTCTCAAACATGTTTGTTTCCATCCCTGTTAGTGAGCATTTCTCCTTTGCCAAGATAATCCATCCAGCTGACAAGTGTGGCATATCAAGAATATGATTGAACAGCATCATCATTACACAGGTGGACCTTTGTGCTGGGGCAATAAACAACCACTCTAAAATGTACAGTTTTGTCACACAATGTCACAGATCTCAAGTTGAGGGAGTGTGCAATTGGCATGCAGAGCAGGAATGTCCAACATAACTGTTGCCAGAGAATTGACGTTAATTTCTCTACCATACGACACCTCCAACGTCATTTTTGAGAACTTATCCGAACATCCAACCGGCCTGACAACCGCAGACTTTGTGTAACCACGCCAGCCCATGAGCTCCACATCCGGCTTCTTCGCCAGCGGGATCATCTGAGGAGGGGTAGAGGGGTGCTGAGGAGTATAACTGTTTGTAATAAAGCCCTTTGTGGGGAAAAACTCATTCTGATTGGCTGGGCCTGGCTCCCCAGTGGGTCGACCTGGCTCCCAAGTGGTGGGCTTATGCCCTCCAGGCCCACCCATGGCTGCACCCCTGCCCAGTTGTGTGAAATCCATACATTAGGGTCTAATGAATTAATTCTGATTAAATTATTTCCTTCTATGAACTGTAACTCAGTAAAAATTTTGAAATTGTTGCATGTTACATTTATATATTTTCTTGAGTATACATCTCCTATTCATACAATTAAATAATGCTGCTTGCAAGATAATGGTCTAAACATAAATATATGCAATGCATTATATTCAGTAGGCTAGTCTATGGCAACTAAAACAGTCTGCCCACTTGAACCTGAATTTGATTCCAGGGATTTGATTTGATACCAGGGATATTCTAATATTACCCAATGAGGTCTGGATTAGCCGACTGCTGTTTTTTGTTGTACCTGATAATTAATTTATCCCACCTGGTGTCCCAGATCTTAATCATTCCCTGATTAGAGGGGATAGAATGAGAAACAAAGCAGCGGAACTGGCTTTAGGTCCAGGGTTTAATTTGAAGGGCCTTTAGTCTATGGATACCCATGTTTCTCTTCAGCCCCAGACAGGTTTACAGGCTTGTTTTTCAAGTTCTACCAAAAGTATATTCTGCTTTCCAGATTAACTAGCCGCGTTGGTAGGAAAACCACTAGCACCCGGAAATGCGCCACTTTCTTCGGGTTCATATAACAAGTCAAAGCCACCGGCAAATTGGAATGTGATGTATCTGAGTTCAGAGACAGGGCAACATACGACCATTTAGGCTACCTTCGGGCAGAATCAGGTGCGTTTTAACTTTTTAATTTCCTCAACTTTTGTTAGGTTTCAGTTATTTTTTTATTCATCAGCAGCATCTATTTACGGGAAAATTCGGGTAAGACTTCACAACTTCATCCATCCTGAAAAGAGTGCAGCTTGTACAGTATCCTAACAAAGAAGGTTTCCGACGTAAACTGTTTTAATGTGTAACAATTTGGTACTCTAGTTTAAATCGTGAATGTTGCATCATCATGCCTGTCACTATTGACATCCGCCCACGCTTTCGCATAATTATTGAAGGTTTTACCGCGTTCATTCAAATGCGAGCAACCAACCGTGAATAACTTCCAGCAAGACCTAATTTCCACCTTTTTATAGCCCATATAACGGACCGTATATTTGGTCATCTTACCTTCTTAGTCTGCCTTTTTGCATTTTCTACACTTGACCTGAACCAGGTGGTTCTAACGATGAAGCCGTGCCCTGGGTGTAGGCCTATTCATTACACCTATTTTGCAACGATAACGAGAATTTCAATTTGACACACACAGGTCCGTTCCGTTCTTAAATGGTAAAAGGTTTCTGTTAAAATATAATGAATACACCCCTGGATTCATCATGTGTTCTCAATGCGCAAAAAACGTATCTTGACTGAAATATAAGTGTTCAAGGCTACTTCATGTGGGCGTTTTTAAAAGACCACTGAAGTTTAGTCAGACAATGGCCAAGACCAGCAGCCATTGATGTCTGGAATTTACAACTCTATATTGCTATTGGCAAAGTGAATGTCCAATAGCCGGGCTCTTCTCTCATCACTGGTTATTTTGGTTGTGTGGTGTATCAATCCTGTTTTACCAGGTGACATTATCCGCTAACTCACTTTGTGTGTGTCTGTTGGGTGGACAGAGATGGCCAGCCAGAGCGAGGTGATTGACAGGTTGAGGGCTACGTTCAGGTCAGGTGTGACCTTTCCAGAGCAGTTCCGTATGACCCAGCTCCAGAACCTTCTCTCCCTAGTCGAAGAAAACGAGCAGCTGATACAAGATGCTCTCCACAAGGACCTCCATAAGGTACAAGCAAACACTCAGATATGCGCAGACTGCTGTACACTCTGCATGTCCTCTGCCTCTCTCTCTCCACCTCATCCTCTTTCCCTGTCCCTTTTTCTTACCTTAGATCTTTTGTTGTCCTGTTCCCTCTCTCCCTCGCTCATTTCACCTTCTCCCTTCTCTCTCCCCCCTCAGCCCAAGTTTGAGTCGGTCCTGTCAGAGATTCAGATAACCCTGAATGACCTGTACTTCGCCATGGAAAACCTCAGGACCTGGATGCAGCCGGAATACAACATTGGCAAGAATCTGGTACAGATTCCATCAATATTCACTGTCAACTGTTTGACTCTACCACCTTTTACTATGTCTCAACATGTAAACACACACAATTGGAATATTTTTTTACTGACTTATATAATAATTGTCCAACCATCTACTTTCCTCTCTCCGTCCTGTTTTAGGCCACAAGGATGGATGACTGTTTCATACGCAGGGAACCCTTGGGGGTAGTTTTAATCATCGGGGCATGGAACTACCCTCTACATCTTATTCTCTTACCTTTGGTTGCTGCAATTGCTGCAGGTACACATCTATCATGCCTTTGTATACCTAGAGGCTTTGTTAATAGTAATGGATTGGATTTTGTAGCGTTTTTACAGTAGTTCAACGCATTTTACATCCACCAATATTGCCTTATCAGTAATGTATGTGTAAAGTGAATGCTAACTCTGTTAGCATTTCATTATTGATTAGGTTTTGTGACGATGACATAATATTTATTCCATTATGTCGTGAACCAGGAAACTGTGCCATTCTGAAGCCGTCAGAGATCTGTCAGGCCACCGAGCAACTCCTGGCAGAACTCATCCCCAAATACCTGTCTCAGGTAGTACACACACACCTATATGTGCTTTAATTTCCCCCTGCTTCTGTTACCTGTTTTGGATCATCAATGGAATGAAGGCCAACAGTGCCATATTTGCTCTATACCTGCCCACTTATTGTTTGTTTTTTATGTTTTGAGTTTTGCCATCTGACTATTGTAGGACTGCTATGCAGTACTATGTGGTGGAGCAGAGGACACCAAGTCATTGCTGAAGAATAAATTTGACCACATCTTCTACACAGGTAAAGCCTAACAGAGAGGACTCCTTAGACCAATAATATGTATTAGCTCAATCCCTCTTTTTAGTATGTTTTTGTGTTTAAAAATGTTGGCCTTATGCCCCTTTTAACTCACCTTTGCCATATCACCTCTATCGCACACTCTTGCATACCCTTTCTTTCACCTCTTCTTTTCTCTTCCCCATCTCCTCCCCAGGTTCCCAGGTGGTGGCCCGTTCCATCCTGCTAGCGGCGGCACCTCACCTGACCCCCGTCACCCTGGAGCTGGGTGGCAAGAGCCCCTGCTTCATCTACGGCCATATTGACATCCATAAGGCCGCCAAGCGCCTGTGCTGGTCCAAGTTCTTCAACACTGGCCAGAGCTGTGTGGCACCCGACTACGTCCTCTGCACAGCCCAGACCCGGGACGCCCTACTGCCCGCTCTCCGGGAGACCCTGCGGACCTTCTACGGGCCGGACCCCGGAGCGAGCCTGGACATGGGGCGCATAGTCACCCCACGCCACTGGAGACGCCTGATGGACATGCTGGAGAAGTCCAAGGGGAAGGTGGTGATCGGAGGGGAGAGCCGTGAGGAGGACAGGTATATTGGTGAGTTTTGGGGGTACAGGAAAGGACGATGAGATGCAGGCAGTGGTGTTGAGTTTGGTTTGTATACTGCTGCCACCTTGTGGGTGTGAATGCAAGTTGAAATATGTTGAGGTGGTAGCCTTGCTGTTAAAGTGGCTTTAATTTCAAGTATGAGTAACTAATCCGGAATATATAGAAGCAAATTCTTGCTGATCAAGTGGTGTTTCTAGCTCCCACAGTGTTGGTGGACGTGCAGGAGTCTGATGCTCTAATGCAGGAGGAGATCTTTGGCCCCATCCTGCCCATCCTAACCATAGAGTCTCTGGAGGAGGGCATAGACTACATCAACCGCCAAGAGAAACCCCTGGCCCTCTACGTCTTCTCTGACGAGACCTCGGTAAGACCATGACCTACATTACAGCACATAGATGTTTCTTCTCACATCTAATTTCTTATGTTATAGTCATGGTGGTGTCCTCCACAGAGCTGTAGTTCTATGGCTGCCTCTGCTTTCACTGTGGCTCCACTCTTATGGAATAAATGCACATTCCTCCCCTCTCTCTGTCAGGTGGTGACCACAGTGTTGAACAACACCAGTAGTGGTGGTTTCTGCGGCAATGATGGTATAGTACACATGGCCTTGCCAGGCCTGCCCTTTGGAGGAGTAGGTAAGTGTGTATCTGACAACGTAAATAAAATGGTCATTATCAGAAGAAAAGCACTAGACATGGATCTGATCATGGTGCCCTGTCATCTTCCTCTACCCTCCAGGTGCCAGTGGGATGGGTAGCTACCACGGCCGCTGGGGCTTTGAGACATTCAGCCACAGGCGGGGCTGTATGAACCGGAGCTGGTTACTGGAGAGGGTCAACGTCCTGCGCTACCCGCCCTACAGCGACTACAACCTGGGCTGGTTGCGCTGGGCCACCACCTTCAAGAAGAACAGCTGGGGAGGCTGCTCAGTCATGTGAGAGTGCTACCCGGTGCATGCCTGACTGTACTCACAAAGCCAATGGGCTTTTCTTAAAGGTCCAATGCAGCGGTTTTTATACAATTAAGTACCTTACTGTGATTGTTTTCAATTAAAATGGCCAACAAGTAACATCTTCTTAGCAAAGAGCAATTTCTCAAGCAAGAATTTGCTATGACTGCCTGGGAGTTGTCTGGATGGGGAGGGGAAACTAGCTGTTGTTGGCAGAGGTTTGGATCTCTTATTGGTCTATTAACTCATTTACCGCCTGAGGTTGTCACCAGACATTCCAAGAGTCCCTTCCCACCTAAACGGGCTGAAATTTCAGGCGGTCTTTATAAACTGCTCTTACACTAAAAGTATCATTTTTCACAGTATTATTCCAACATCATAATGTATAAAACACAGAATCTATTTTTTTGACTGCACTGGGCCTTTAAAGTATCTGTTCAGTGTTCCAGATTTCTATTATTTACCTCCAATTCAAAAAATATATAATTTTCTCTGTTCCCTGCTTTGCCAGATTGGAAACAGTGGTTGGGTGTGTACTGGTAGAAAAAAAAGCTGACATGCCAGATCAGCCAATGAAATGCACGAACACTTGTATATTCAAATTAGCTACCAACTCCATGTGGGGCAGTGCTGTACGCACTGCCTAGCACACTTGCCTTGTTTTTTTGGGTGGCCTTGGCTGTGTATAGGTTGCCTGCCCTGTCCACTAAGAATCCGGATCACGTTCTGCACATGTTATTTTACACACACTACATAACTGCTGCTCACACTCCCCTTCCTTTACGTTTCTCTCTTTACTCACCCCTTCTGAACTATGATGCCTATCTCTGCCTCGTTTCTGAACAGCTGAAATAAAATAAACTGCTGCAATTTGATTGAACATTCCCCAAAATATTGTTAATGTAACTCCCCACTTGAGTTTTGCGTAGGAACTCTGTGTTTTCCACACACAGGCCCTACTAACTGCTATTTTGCTTTTCAATGATCGTGCAAGTACAGCATGAGAAGCGGTTCCACCTCTAGGCAGCCGAGCGCGTGAATCCGGACCGGTAACCTCAGTCTGACAATGGGCGAGTTAGTTCTGTGGTGCCGTGCGCTATTACCTCTATCGTTTGTCAACTACTGCCTACTATACTGAACAAAAATATAAACGCAACAATGTAAATGATTTTACTGATTTTACAGTTCATATAAGGAAATCAGTCAACTGAAATAAATTCCTTAAACTTTAATCTATGGATTTCACATGACTGGAGGGCATATGCCCACCTACTTGTGAGCCAGGCCCAGCCCATCAGAATGAGTTTTTCCCCACAAAGGGCTTTATTATTGACATACTCTGCAGTTTATCGGCTGTCCTGGGCTGGTTACACTGCGGTTGTGAGGCTGGTTGAATGTACTACCAAATTCTCTAAAATGACATTGGAGGCGGCTTATGGTACATAGATGAACATTACATTTTCTGGCAACCGCTCTGGTGGACATCTTCCTTGTGTTTGATGTACAGTTACAACAGACCACAAGTTTCTACAAACATGCCGATCATGTTTTCTGTGTACAACATGAGAGCTGCATGTTAGCCTAACACCCTTCCTGAAAAAAGAACATGAAATTGCACTTGAGGCATGGAATGCGTCGATTGAACATGCCCACCATATCTTTAGTGTACAACACAACGTTTCCCCCTCCATGTCAAGGAGGAAGCAGCGGCAGCAGAGCATGTTAGCTTATTGCTTCTAAACAGCCAGCAGGCCAACTTACAAACCCCACATTTTAAAATGGAAGTGACTGAGTTGTATAGGCTTACTCCTTTTTGCTAACACAACCTGTGGATTGCTTGTGCGCTGCAGTTTTAGTGGGCCTTTTGGTTTGAGTACTTGAAAAGAAGGCTGTACTTGTATAGGGCCATTGAGTCAGCAGAAAAGAGCTGCTACCTGTGGTTCTGGTTTAACCAGGTTATTCAAGGGAGGGACACAGGCTGCATCTCAATAGTCTTGATTTGGCTTCCTTCCCTTGTCTCTCCTTTACCACAAACTGGAAAACTGAAGAAAGGTGAAAGTCATGTGGTAGATACCAATGGCTTTCACCTGTCCTGTTCTTTCAATCTTCGCAGCTGAAGGGAAGGAGAGCTTCTATTGCAATCCACCCAGGGTGTGGTTTCCGTTCTGTGTGTTCACTGCTACATCACAATGGTCTAAACCTGCTTCTTCCACTCATCTTGCTTTGACCCATCAGACTAGATGAGTGGAAGCCACTATATTGAAATGTTTCCCCAGATTTTAAAATGCACTGGCTACCAGGGTCTGGAGAGGTAAAGGGTTTTTAGCACTGTTGCACAAGACCCCCATTGTTTACCATGGGGTTAGTATAGTTCACAGAACGGTCTTATGTAACAATTTTACTGGGTTTTGTTAAACGCTGTGTGACATTAGGTGGTGGATGTGTTTTGATTTTAAAAGTTTTGTTCAGAAGACATTAATAAAACTTTCATTTACATGACTATATGTTGGCTTATACTTTAAGTGTTAATTGTACTGTTATTTCCCCATTCTCCCTCATCCCAGCATGTTGCTTTTCTATGCAAGTCATTGCATCATTAGTGCTTTACTCAATTACTTTTTGAATGTAAGGTGACTGACAAACTTTTCAATATCATTGAGGCAAAATCCCACTCTTTAAACATTTTTAATTTCCATCATGACTTGATTAAAACTCACTCTTAAAAGACGGGCTTCATCTCAAATCCCCCAAGTCATATCATAGAATCTGAACTGACAGTGAAGAACTCTAGGCTTACACAAGTCGCATGTACAGTTGAAGTGGGAAGTTTACAGACTCAGGTTGGAGTCATTAAAACACGTTTTCAGCCACTCCACAAATGTCTTGTTAACAAACTATAGTTTTGGCAAGTCTGTTAGGACATCTACTTTGCATGACACAAGTCATTTTTCCAACAATTGTTTAGATCAATTTCACTTAATTCACTGTACCACAATTCCAGTGGGTCAGAAGTTTACATACACTAAGTTGACTGTGCCTTTTAAACAGCTTAGATAATTCCAGAAAATGTCATGGCTTTAGAAGCTTCTGATAGGCTAATTGACTTCATTTGAGTCAATTGGAGGTGGACCTGTGGCTGTATTTCAAGGCCTACCTCCAAACTCAGTGCCTCTTTGACAGCATGGGAAAATCAAAAGAAATCAGCCAAAATCTCAAACAATTGTAGACTTCCACAAGTCTGGTTCATCCTTGGAATCAATTTCCAAATGGCTGAAGGTACCACGTTTATCTGTACAAACAATAGTACACAAGTATAAACACCATGGGACCACGCAGCCGTCATACCGCTCAGGAAGGAGATGCGTTCTGTCTCCTAGAGATGAACGTACTTTGGTGCGAAAAGTGCAAATCAATCCCAGAACAGCAAAGGACCTTGTGAAGATGCTGGAGGGAACAGGTACAAATGTATATTCACATAACCTGAAAGACCACTCAGCAAGGAAGAAGCCACTGCTCCGAAACCGCCATTAAAAAAAGCCAGACGAAGGTTCGCAACTGCACATGGGGACAGAGATCGTACTTTTTGGAGAAATGTCCTCTGGCCTGATACAAAATTAGAACTGCTTGGCCATGATGACCATCGCTATGTTTGGAGGAAAAAGGGGAAGCTTGCAAGCCGAAGAACACCATCCCAAGCATGGGGGTGGCAGCATCATGTTGTGGGGGTGCTTTTCTGCAGGAGGGACTGGGGCACTTGATGGCGTCATGAAGGAAAATTATGTGGATATATTGAAGCAACATCAAGACATCAGTCAGGAAGTTAAAGCGTAGTCACATTTGTCTTCCAAATAGACAATGACCCCAAGCATACATCCAAAGTTGTGGCAAAATGGCTTAAGGACAAAGTCAAGGTATTGGAGTGGCCGTCACAAAGCCCTGATGTAAATCCCATAGAAGATTTGTGGGCAGACCTGAAAAAGCATGTGCTAGCAAGGAGGCCTACAAACCTGACTCAGTTACACCAGCTCTGTCAGGAGGAATGGGCCAAAATTCACCAAACTTATTGTGGGAAGTTTGTGGAATGCTACCAAAACATTTGACCCAAGTTAAACAATTTAAAAGGCAATGCTACCAAATACTAATTGAGTATGTTCACTTATGACCCACTGGGAATGTGATGAAAGAAATAAAAGCTGAAATAAATCACTATTATTCTAACATTTCACATTCTTAAAATAAAGTGATCCTAACAGACCTAAAACAGGGAATTTTTACTGGGATTAAATGCCAGGAATTGTGAAAAACTGAGTTTAAATGTATTGAGCTAAGGTCTATGTAAACTTCCGACTTCTGTATATTGCAAAAGAAAACGGCTCAATTGATTTCATCCGAGGCAATCAAAACACTTTACTTGTTACAGACTCGAAACACGCGTTGATACAATTATAATTTGTTTTTACATCACAGCCTGTATTCACAAAGCGTTAAGAGTAGGCGTGCTGATCTAGAATCCGTTTTGCCTTGTCTGTCACAATGAATAAGATTGCATGGACAGGAGGAACTGATCCTAGAACACTCCTACTCTTAGATGCTTTATGAGTACAGGCCCAGGTTGGGTGTGTGACTCAAAGAGAATGTATTTTATTCCAGTTCCTGAAAATCAACATCACAATTGTGTCATGGCTTGTACAAATGGGGGCTATATTGTTTCCTTCACTGTAGAGATCTGCAGTCTTTGTTTGTGGTAAATACAGTGTGTATATTATGGGGGACAGTACAAATCTGAGATTGGTCAAAAATGATAATTCTTAAATGTAAATATTCTAATACTGCTGCATTTTGCCTTTCACAGAGGTTTCTCCAGCATAGAGGTATACAATGCATGTCCTCTGTTCCAAACCGGCCCCTATCCACCCAGAGAACTTCTGTAAATTAAAGGATTGGACAGGTATAAGCAATATAGTAATAGCTCCACTTAGCTCTAGTAGGCTACGCTGTAACTTCTCGCATATTAGTATCCACTCCAATACATTTGGATTTAAGGTACATCAGCATATGCTTGCACCTATCCAATCCATTCCGATCTACAGAAGTGCCTATAGGTTGGTAGAAGATAGAGGATGGCTTGTGATTGGGTGTGGGACTGCTTCCTGGTAGTCTGAGGTCAGGGTTCGGGTTTGTGTGAGGAGGGGGGTTGGTCCCTGGGGGCTCTGCTCGGTGGCGGAGGCTGGCGAGGGGGCAGATGGCGGTAGGGGCTCCTTCTGGACCAGCTCTGGGTCATCCTGGCCTGCCTGGGGAGGATGCACCAACACTCGGTCGATGATCCCAAAGTCCTGTGCCTCAATGGGGCTCATGTAACGATCTCTCTCCATCACACACTCTGGGGGAAAGAAAACAGAAGGAAATAATTGTATGGTTACGAGTTTTGGTGAAAATGTGTGACACATTGGTGGTGGCTGAGGTGAGTTCACTCTTACAAAGTGCTTTGAGTGAGGAAGGACTCAATCATCAAATCACTTAACCTTGAAATAGTGCTAGAATTTAGTTAGGAGTCACTAATTCATAATGGGACTCAGAGGCTATGGTACATTTTCCATCAGACAAAGACATTTTGAAGTATTTTTTTATTGGAATATTACTGTTGCATATTGGGATGAAAAAAAAATATATATATATAAATATAGTTGGTTAATTTAGGATGTAGGCTATAACTTTCTCTGTCTGTTGTAAATAAGGATATTGAAATGGTACAAACACAAGCACATTGACACTATACCGGTACCCCCTGTATTTAGCCTTGCTATTGTTATTTCACTGCTGCTGTTTATTTTTTTTTATTTAATGTACTTAACTTCTTAAAGCATTGTTGGTTAAGAAAAAAGTGTTAGGCGTATGTGACAAACAAAAATTGATTTTGAGGCAGGATGCAGTCTACACATTGCATTGTGGGGCAAAACAACATTAGCTTCTCAATGATCATGCAACGCCACACTATTTGATACAGCACATGATTGAAATTAGCCAGAATTTCCTGTTCCTCAGGAACTAAAAGTTCTGCACATGTCAACAGTAACCAGAGTTTGACAATGGGCTTGTTTGTAAAGTAGAGAATCCCACATTCCCAGAAGGTTCGGTTGTTTAGCTATCGAAAAGAGTCGTCCAGAGAATTCGACGCGCAACCACTCCATTGATATAAATAGCTAAAACAAATTTCAAATACTTATAGAAAGTCATAAGAAAATACAAGTAGCTGATTTGGCCACATTATTTGAAAATACACAAAAGTATATTAATAACGAATAAATAATGACGCATGTATTTGAACCCAGGTCTGTCTTCATTGTTTGAACTTTTGTATGCTTAATCAAGGCTTTTCCCTCTGAGCCAGACTACTGAACTGGATGCCTTAGCTACTTACCTATATGTGTCAACAGCTGGCCAGTGTGTTTAGCGTAGAGTTGATTGATCTGTTTCTTTAACTTCATGATCTCCTCAGCCTGAATGGCGATGTCTGTAGCCTGACCCTAATAACACACAGGAGAGAGAAGACAGATGTTATGTAAAAGGCAACTGACAACTGAGGTGTCAAAATACTTTACCCCTTTCCATTCTTACCCTGGCTCCTCCGGAGGGCTGGTGCACCATGATGCGGGCGTTGGGCAGGGAGTGCCTCATGCCGGCCGTGCCTGAAGCTAGGGAGAAGACTGCCCATGCTGGCCGCCTGGCCCCACACCACGTGGAGATAGGGTTGAGGATGTACTGCATGGTGTCGTAGATGGCTAGGCCTGCCGTCACAACACCGCCTGGGGTGGGGGAAATAGGAGAGGAACATCATAGTGAACCAGGATTAATGGTTTGTTGGATTTAGTTCATCGATGTTCCTCTTCTCCCAGACTTTTCTATCTCTCTATAAAGCTGGAATCCATAGCGGTGAACCTGCCATGTCCATTTGCGATATTACAACGAAGACGTTACTTCAAACAAAGACATTTTTCCATCTGACATCATTAGAACCAAGTATGTATGATTTTTTATTTTACCACAATGCTGGATGCTCATTTCCTCAAAACAATAATACATGCGCCTGGGGCTGTTGCGCCTATCATGGATCTCAGCTTTAACGTTGACTTCAAATGAACTTCATTAGGTTAAGGTAAAAGGAGTTTCTGACTGCACCCTTTATCTCCCATTACTGTCATCTGATCCACCTGTCACTTGTGTTCTCTTGGTCTCTTTCCCTCTAAGAAACATGCTTTTTAAAGTAACCATCCCTATTCCACCAACCATCCCCTGCACCACCATCTGTTCCTCTTTGTGGGAGGTCCCCCTCTATTCTCCTCCCCTATTCTCTTACCAGGACTGTTGATGTACATGTGGATGGGTTTGTTGTTGCTCTCTGACTGCAGAAAGAGTAGTTGAGCAATAACCAGACTGGCCACAGAGTCATCAATCTGAAAAAAAAGGCAGGGGGAGAGGAGAGAGATTAACAAATGAATCTTAACTGCAACAGCAGACTCAGAAATCCAGATGTTTTAATCGGTGTGGGCTTACTTCGATTATGACCTTGCGCCAATAAGCAGAGTAAGTTGTATACATTTGATTTATTTTCTTACCTTTTTCATTTAACTAGGCAAGTCTTAATAACAAATTCTTATTTACTATGACAGCCTAGGAACAGTGGGATAACTGCCTTGTTCAGTGGCAGAACAACAGATTTTTACCTTGTCAGCTCTGGGATTCCATCTATCAACCTTTACTGACATAATCTGTTTCATATCGAATTATTAGTGTGCATGTAAACATATCTCCTGTGTAGGTTTTGAATCCCAAACTATTACACACACAGACTTACTGGCCCCATTACACTGACAGTGACACACAGCTAGACTTACTGGCCCCATTACACAGACAGTGACACACAGCTAGACTTACTGGCCCCATTACACAGACAGTGATACACAGTGAGACTTACCGGCCCCATTACACAGATGATCCTCTCCCTCAGAAGACGGGAGTAGATGTCATACGCACGCTCTCCTCGACCCTAGGAAAGAAGAGAAAGACAAGGAAAAGGAATGAGGGGAAGAAAGAGGAAGATCTTTGAACATTGGAAAGCAGCTAGAATAGCAAGGACCAGGAACTTACAGGTGAAAACCACTAACTAAACCGTTCCGAACCAAGAGTGAATCAAGTTGCATAGAAATGTTGCAGTCCTACATAGAACTCTGTTTGGGTTCTAATTCTTACCGTCTGCTCCACAACGATAGGTACGAGAGGACTCCTCCATTGAGCACTGTGGTGAATGGTCCTGCGTGACTTTAAAGCGGTCACTCCACATTGTAACACCCTCTAAGAGAGGGGGATAGAGAGAAAGAGTTAACATTTGTCTGTAAGATCTTAACTTAAGTGTTGGGCAGGTTATTTCAATAATGATATGTTAGTTACATTCAGAGATAGCATGGTTATTTTTTTCCAACTCTGGCCCCTTGAAGTGTGTTCAAAACAAAGCTATCAAATGTATTATGATCTTACATCAACTCTGAACATTACACACACTTTTGAAAATGCTACAGTTACTCATGATTTCACATTAACAGTTAGAGAAATGTTGAGTGGTTTCCTTAAAAAAAAGAGTAATTAAATTTAGCAAACTGGAGATGGGAATGAGTTAGGTTAGCTACACAATTTGTCAAGTTACACAAGTGTGGCTAGCCAGCTAGCTTTAATCGTCGCAGGTGCATGATGCATACTATTCATCTGATTCGAGAATGCACCGCTGAGACAGCTAATAAATATTTGCACATTGTAATCTATATAGTTTACAACACAAACTATGCATTTCCAAAATATGTTTTCACTCTTTAGCTCCAATACTTACTCGTATAAGCATTGTGATGTCTTGTAATGTGCAATCCCCTCTGTTTGACCCCAATTTAACCGGAAACAATTCTAATTTGAGCGTCGAACTGTTCCTGAAGTGGCTGAGCAATATTCCTCTGTCATGTGACGAGTTTGTGTTTACAGCCTCGAATATGTGGGCGCTAGGTGGCAATAGTGCACAAGAAAAATCCACTAACATAATACTACAGTATTGCTTATCGTTGCCTTGATAGTTTTCAGATACCGACTATTTTTTAAATACAAAAGCCTATTTGTTATTTAAATAATTATACTATTGAATAATAATGTGACGATTAAAGCTTAAAATTAAATGTTATTAAAATACAGAAATGTGTGTTGAAGAGCCAAAACTCGTGACATTGTAGACGGGGGTCTCTATAAATAACCATTTTTAAAAAAGGAGCACATGACAAGACTGTATTTCGCTAATGATATCCTCGTGGTTCTGGGGTTGTTTAGAAAAAAGTATCTTTATACAAAAGAGCGCCAAGACCATTCGAATAAAATACGTTTCATTTGATTTCCTTCACCATAGCCTACTGTAGGCCTAGAAACCAGTGTATTATTGGCGACACAATATAAAACCTAAAGGAACATTTAATTTTAAGAAAATAGCCCATTCATTTGTTTAACTGACTGGTCTATTATTATGTTGTTGTTGTTGTTGTTTTACATGTCCACACAAGTGCCTCTACTGATAACCATCTTTAATTAGGGGCCATTCTGAAAGCAGTGGGGAGAACATTGCGCAAAAAAGCGGTGCGTTTTTTTCAAAGAGAGGGGAGCACTTGAGTCGCAACGGCCTCATCAGAAAATCTCGTTCTTTCAAGTGTTAGTCGGACACTTTCACTTGGCCGTTGGACAGACCTCGCAGACATGTCGAATAACAGCGCAAACAGCAGCAACTTGGTTATCGCTCAGAAGGTGGTAAAACAACTTCGCCTAGAGGCGAGTGTTCGCAGGATCAAGGTAAAGAAATTACATTCAGAAAGACTGATCAAAAACTGTTCTGCATTGGGTGTGACTGGCTGACTTGTCAACATGGCCCTTTGGTAATTATTGAAAAGCTATATATTATGTCAAGTTTTACTATGTTATGGGAAGCATCGCGTTATTTGTTACAAAATGCTGTTCCACTGGAACTATGCCATCTGTTTGCAGAATTGTAACTAATTGCAGCTGTCCGTAGACTAACGGAGTAGCCCGTAAATTGACATTAACTCAATCGAGTGCCGCCTATCACCTGTCATGTTACCGAAAGAAAAATGTAAGATTATAATGCGGTTCATGTATTGCTGTATGCATGGGTGTTATGGCAAGTCTAGGCTACTCCCTCAGCTCTTCAGTTAGTTTAACGCCGTTTTGAATGGATGTATTTATTATATATTTAGAAGTTAACGATTTGCTGTTAATTGTGCTCTAAGTTAATCATGTGAAATATGAAGATTTCCTGCTGTAGGCTGTGTTGTCCGGAGAAGCAAACAGCTCGTAGGCTAGTTTCCGCGAATATTGCAGCACAGTGGTAACCTTTGTTGATTGTGGCTGTGACAGTAGTGCGATTGTTGGCCAAATTACTCCTTTAGAGAGAAAGCCAGATTAGTCCGCAGACCTTAAACCACCCTGTAGCACTCCAAGCATACTGTGCGTTGAAGGGCATATGAGAATGCAGGGAAAATATAGGCTTTTATCTATAGCTTATGAAATACGTTTATACCATATTATCAACTAACTAGATAAAAAATAAACTTAATGCATAACCCATTTGTGACTTGGTCCTAAAGTGCCATCTTGTGTTAATGGGGACAATGTTATTACAATGTTATGGCAACTGTTATAGACTTCACCCATGAAACAACCCTCTAGTAAAGTACCAGATCATTATGCTATTGCGAGTCAAGTCCTAGGTAGAGACTTTAGGAAAATAGCTGATCATTGCTCAGTTTCTCTCACAGTGTGAGCTTGGAGCATATTACTTTAGGTTCATTAAACTGAGTATCAGTAGGAGTTTTGTGGCTTGAAGTGAAAGTGTTGGCCCCTCTATTTATTGATGTGTGGACCAGGTCTCTCATGAAAAGCTGTGTTAACACAAGTAGATGTTAAGTAAAGCAGGATTAGAGCTCAATTTACTTGGAACTTCTTTATAGAAAATGCTGTCACTGTCAATGATGACTCATTCTCATTAATGTCTATGACATCGATATGTCATCTTTACTGCAGTCTTATGTAGCCTTTATG
>NC_088226.1:47269-151723 GCF_036934945.1 Oncorhynchus masou masou
TGGCTTTAGTATGATGTGTTGACTATATATTTACATTTAAGCCTTCTAGCAGACGCCTATCCAGAGCGACTTACAAATTGGTGAATTCACCTTCTGCCATCCAGTGGAACAGCCACTTTACAATAGTGCATCTAAATCATTAAGGGGGGTGGTGAGAAGGATTACTTATCCTATCCTAGGTATTCCTTGAAGAGGTGGGGTTTCAGGTGTCTCCGGAAGGTGGTGATTGACCCGCTGTCCTGGCGTGAGGGAGTTTGTTCCACCATTGGGGGGCCAGAGCAGCGAACAGTTTTGACTGGGCTGAGCGGGAACTGTACTTCCTCAATGGTAGGGAGGCGAGCAGGCCAGAGGTGGATGAACGCAGTGCCCTTGCTTGGGTGTAGGGCCTGATCAGAGCCTGGAGGTACTGCGGTGCCCCCTCACAGCTCCGTAGGCAAGCACCATGGTCTTGTAGCGGATGCGAGCCTAACTGGAAGCCAGTGGAGAGAGCGGAGGAGCGGGGTGACGTGAGAGAACTTGGGAAGGCTGAACACCAGACGGGCTGCGGCGTTCTCTGGATGAGTTGTAGGGGTTTAATGGCACAGGCAGGGCCCAGCCAACAGCGAGTTGGTAATCCAGACGGGAGATGACAAGTGCCTGGATTAGGACCTGCGCCGCTTCCTGTGTGAGGCAGGGTGTACTCTGGGATGTTGTAGAGCATGAACCTACAGGAACGGGCCACCGCCATGATGTTGGTTGAGAACGACAGGGTGTTGTCCAGGATCACGCCAAGGTTCTTAGCGCTCTGGGAGGAGGACACAATGGAGTTGTCAACCGTGATGGCGAGATCATGGAACGGGCAGTCCTCTTCCTGGGGAGGAAGAGCAGCTCCGTCTTGCCGAGGTTCAGCTTTGAGGTGGTGATCCGTCACCACACTGATATGTCTGCCAGACATGCAGAGATGCGATTCCGCCACCTGGTCATCAGAAGGGGGAAAGGAGAAGATTAATTGTGTGTCGTCTGCATAGCAATGATAGGAGAGACCATGTGGAGGTTATGACAGAGCCAAGTGACTTGGTGTATAGCGAGAATAGAGAGGGCCTAGAACAGAGCCCTGGGGACACCAGTGGTGAGAGCGCGTGGCGAGGAGACAGATTCTCTCGCCACGCCTACCTGGTAGGAGCGACCTGTCAGGTAGGACGCAATCCAAGCGTGGGCCGCGCCGGAGATGCCCAACTCGGAGAGGGTGGAGAGGAGGATCTGATGGTTCACAGTATCGAAGGCAGTCATAGGTCTAGAAGGATGAGAGCAGAGGAGAGAGTTAGCTTTAGCAGTGCGGAGCGCCTCCGTGATGCAGAGAAGAGCAGTCTCAGTTGAATGACTAGTCTTGAAACCTGACTGATTTGGATCAAGAAGGTCATTCTGAGAGAGATAGCGTGGAGAGCTGGCCAAGGACGGCACGTTCAAGAGTTTTGGAGAAAAGAAAGAAGGGATACTGGTCTGTAGTTGTTGACATCGGAGGGGTCGAGTGTAGGCTTCTTCAGAAGGGGTGCAACTTCTCGCTTCTTGAAGACGGAAGGGACGTAGCCAGCGGTCAGGATGAGTTGATGAGCGAGGTGAGGTAAGGGAGAAGGTCCCCGGAAATGGTCTGGAGGAGAGAGGAGGGGATAGGGTCGAGCGGGCAGGTTGTTGGGCGGCCGGCCGTCACAAGAAGCGAGATTTCATCTGGAGAGAGAGGGGAGAAAGAGGTCAGAGCACAGGGTAGGGCAGTGTGAGCAGAACTAGCGGTGTCGTTTGACTTAGCAAACGAGGATCGGATGTCGTCGACCTTCTTTTCAAAAATGGTTGACGAAGTCATCTGCAGAGAGGGAGGAGGGGGAGGGGAGGAGGATTCAGGAGGGAGGAGAAGGTGGCAAAGAGCTTCCTAGGGTTAGAGGCAGATGCTTGGAATTTAGAGGGTAGAAAGTGGCTTTAGCAGCAGAGACAGAGGAGGAAAATGTAGAGAGGAGGGAGTGAAAGGATGCCAGGTCCGCAGGAGGCGAGTTTTCCTCCATTTCCGCTCGGCTGCCCGGAGCTCTGTTCTGTGAGCTCGCAATGAGTCATCGAGCCACGGAGCGGGAGGGAGGACCGAGCCGGCCTGGAGGATAGGGGACATAGAGAGTCAAAGGATGCAGAAAGGGAAGAGAGGAGGGTTGAGGAGGCAGAGTCAGGAGAAAGGTTGGAGAAGGTATGAGCAGAGGGAAGAGATGAAAGGATGGAAGAGGAAAGAGTAGCGGGGGAGAGAGAGCGAAGGTTGGGACGGCGCGATACCATCCGAGTAAGGGCAGTGTGGGAAGTGTTGGATGAGAGCGAGAGGGAAAAGGATACAAGGTAGTGGTCGGAGACTTGGAGGGGAGTTGCAGTGAGGTTAGTGGAAGAACAGCATCTAGTAAAGATGAGGTCGAGCGTATTGCCTGCCTTGTGAGTAGGGGGAAGGTGAGAGGGTGAGGTCAAAAGAGGAGAGGAGTGGAAAGAAGGAGGCAGAGAGGAATGAGTCAAAGGTAGACGTGGGGAGGTTAAAGTCGCCCAGGACTGTGAGAGGTGAGCCGTCCTCAGGAAAGGAGCTTATCAAGGCATCAAGCTCATTGATGAACTCTCCGAGGGAACCTGGAGGGCGATAAATGATAAGAATGTTAAGCTTGAAAGGGCTGGTAACTGTGACAGCATGGAATTCAAAGGAGGCGATAGATAGATGGGTAAGGGAGAGAGAGAGAATGACCACTTGGGAGAGATGAGGATCCCGGTGCCACCACCCCGCTGACCAGAAGCTCTCGGGTGTGCGAGAACACGTGGGCGGACGAAGAGAGAGCAGTAGGAGTAGCAGTGTTATCTGTGGTGATCCATGTTTCCGTCAGTGCCAGGAAGTCGAGGGACTGGAGGGAGGCATAGGCTGAGATGAACTCTGCCTTGTTGGCCGCAGATCGGCAGTTCCAGAGGCTACCGGAGACCAGGAACTCCACGTGGGTCGGCGCGCTGGGACCACCAGATTAGGGTGGCCGGCCATGCGGTATGGAGCGTTTGTATGGTCTGTGCAGAGAGGAGAGAACAGGGATAGATAGACACATAGTTAACAGGGTACAGAAGAGGCTGCGCTAATGCAAAGGAGATTGGAATGACAAGTGGACTACACGTCTCGAATGTTCAGAAAGTTAAGCTTAGTAGCAAGAATCTTATTGACTAAAATGATTGAAATGAAACAGTACTGCTGGAGTAGGCTAGCTGGTAGTGGCTGCGATGTTGACACTACACTAATCAAGTCGTTCCGTCGAGTGTAATAGTTTCTACAGTGCTGCTATTCGGGGGCTAGCTGGCTAGCTAGCAAGGTTGATTATGTCATCGTTTTTAAAAGAACGACAATAGCTGGCTGGCTAACCTAGAAAATCGCTCTATATATAATGGCTTTAGTATGATGTGTTGACTATATATAATGGCTTTAGTATGATGTGTTGACTACATATAATGGCTTTAGTATGATGTGTTGACTATATATAATGGCTTTAGTATGATGCGTTGACTATATATAATGGCTTTAGTATGATGTGTTGACTATACTTAATGGCTTTAGTACTGTGTGTTGACTATATATAATGGCTTTATTACTGTGTGTTGACTATATATAATGGCTTTAGTACTGTGTGTTGACTATATATAATGGCTTTAGTATGATGTACTGTGTGTTGACTATATATAATGGCTTTAGTATGATGTGTTGACTATATATAATGGCTTTAGTATGATGTGTTGACTATATATAATGGCTTTAGTATGATGCGTTGACTATATATAATGGCTTTAGTATGATGTGTTGACTATATATAATGGCTTTAGTATGATGTGTTGACTATATATAATGGCTTTAGTATGATGTGTTGACTATATATAATGGCTTTAGTATGATGTGTTGACTATATATAATGGCTTTAGTATGATGCGGTGACTATATATAATGGCTTTAGTATGATGCGGTGACTATATATAATGGCTTTAGTACTGTGTGTTGACTATATATAATGGCTTTAGTATGATGTGTTGACTATATATAATGGCTTTAGTACTGTGTGTTGACTATATATAATGGCTTTAGTACTGTGTGTTGACTATATATAATGGCTTTAGTACTGTGTGTTGACTATATATAATGGCTTTAGTACTGTGTGTTGACTATATATAATGGCTTTAGTATGATGTGTTGACTATATATAATGGCTTTAGTACTGTGTGTTGACTATATATAATGGCTTTAGTACTGTGTGTTGACTATATATAATGGCTTTAGTATGATGTGTTGACTACATATAATGGCTTTAGTATGATACGTTGACTATATATAATGGCTTTAGTATGATGTGTTGACTATATATAATGGCTTTAGTATGATCATTGACTATATATAATGGCTTTAGTATGATGCGTTGACTATATATATAATGGCTTTAGTATGATGCGTTGACTATATAATGGCTTTAGTATGATGCGTTGACTATATATAATGGCTTTAGTATGATGTGTTGACTATATATAATGGCTTTAGTATGATGTGTTGACTATATATAATGGCTTTAGTATGATGTGTTGACTATATATAATGGCTTTAGTATGATGTGTTGACTATATATAATGGCTTTAATATGATGTGTTGACTATATATAATGGCTTTAGTATGATGCGTTGACTATATATAATGCCTTTAGTATGATGCGTTGACTATATATAATGCCTTTAGTATGATGCGTTGACTATATATAATGCCTTTAGTATGATGTGTTGACTATATATAATGCCTTTAGTATGATCGTTGACTATATATAATGCCTTTAGTATGATCGTTGACTATATATAATGCCTTTAGTATGATGCGTTGACTATATATAATGCCTTTAGTATGATGCGTTGACTATATATAATGGCTTTAGTATGATCGTTGACTATAAATAATGGCTTTAGTATGATCGTTGACTATATATAATGGCTTTAATATGATCGTTGACTATATATAATGGCTTTAGTATGATGCGTTGACTATATATAATGGCTTTAGTATGATGTGTTGACTACATATAATGGCTTTAGTATGATCGTTGACTATATATAATGGCTTTAGTATGATCGTTGACTATATATAATGGCTTTAGTATGATGCGTTGACTATATATAATGGCTTTAGTATGATCGTTGACTATATATAATGGCTTTAGTATGATGTGTTGACTATATATAATGGCTTTAGTATGATGTGTTGACTATATATAATGGCTTTAGTATGATGTGTTGACTATATATAATGGCTTTAGTATGATGTGTTGACTATATATAATGGCTTTAATATGATGTGTTGACTATATATAATGGCTTTAGTATGATGCGTTGACTATATATAATGGCTTTAGTATGATGCGTTGACTATATATAATAACTTTAGTATGATGTGTTGACTATATATAATGGCTTTAGTATGATGTGTTGACTATATATAATGCCTTTAGTATGATGCGTTGACTATATATAATGCCTTTAGTATGATGCGTTGACTATATATAATGCCTTTAGTATGATGCGTTGACTATATATAATGGCTTTAGTATGATGCGTTGACTATATATAATGGCTTTAGTATGATGCGTTGACTATATATAATGGCTTTAGTATGATGTGTTGACTATATATAATGGCTTTAGTATGATGTGTTGACTATATATAATGGCTTTAGTATGATGCGTTGACTATATATAATGGCTTTAGTATGATGCGTTGACTATATATAATGGCTTTAGTATGATGCGTTGACTATATATAATGGCTTTAGTATGATGTGTTGACTATATATAATGGCTTTAGTATGTATTGTTGACTATATATAATGGCTTTAGTATGATCGTTGACTATATATAATGGCTTTAGTATGATGTGTTGACTATATATAATGGCTTTAGTACTGTGTGTTGACTATATATAATGGCTTTAGTACTGTGTGTTGACTATATATAATGGCTTTAGTATGATGTGTTGACTATATATAATGGCTTTAGTATGATGTGTTGACTATATATAATGGCTTTAGTATGATGCGTTGACTATATATAATGGCTTTAGTATGATGCGTTGACTATATATAATGGCTTTAGTATGATGTGTTGACTATATATAATGGCTTTAGTATGATGCGTTGACTATATATAATGGCTTTAGTATGATGTGTTGACTATATATAATGGCTTCAGTATGATGCGTTGACTATATATAATGGCTTTAGTATGATGTGTTGACTATATATAATGGCTTTAGTATTACATTTACATTTAAGTCATTTAGCAGACGCTCTTATCCAGAGCGACTTACAAATTGGTGAATTCACCTTCTGACATCAGTGGAACAGCCACTTTACAATAGTGCATCTAAATCATTTAAGGGGGGGGGTGAGAAGGATTACTTTATCCTATCCTAGGTATTCCTTGAAGAGGTGGGGTTTCAGGTGTCTCCGGAAGGTGGTGATTGACTCCGCTGTCCTGGCGTCGTGAGGGAGTTTGTTCCACCATTGGGGGGCCAGAGCAGCGAACAGTTTTGACTGGGCTGAGCGGGAACTGTACTTCATCAGTGGTAGGGAGGCGAGCAGGCCAGAGGTGGATGAACGCAGTGCCCTTGTTTGGGTGTAGGGCCTGATCAGAGCCTGGAGGTACTGGGGTGCCGTTCCCCTCACAGCTCCGTAGGCAAGCACCATGGTCTTGTAGCGGATGCGAGCTTCAATTGGAAGCCAGTGGAGAGAGCGGAGGAGCGGGGTGACGTGAGAGAACTTGGGAAGGTTGAACACCAGACGGGCTGCGGCATTCTGGATGAGTTGTAGGGGTTTAATGGCACAGGCAGGGAGCCCAGCCAACAGCGAGTTGCAGTAATCCAGACGGTTAGATGACAAGTGCCTGGATTAGGACCTGTGCCGCTTCCTGTGTGTGGCAGGGTCGTAGTATGATGATGTATGATGATAGTATGATGTGTTGACTATATATAATGGCTTTAGTATGATGTGTTGACTATATATAATGGCTTTAGTATGATGTGTTGACTATATATAATGGCTTTAATATGATGTGTTGACTATATATAATGGCTTTAGTGTGATGTGTTGACTATATATAATGGCTTTAGTATGATGTGTTGACTATATATAATGGCTTTTGTATGATGTGTTGACTATATATAATGGCTTTAGTATGATGTGTTGACTATATATAATGGCTTTAGTATGATGCGTTGGCTACATATAATGGCTTTAGGTCGATGTGTTCAAGATCAGCAACACGGGACAAAAGTTCACCATTTTTACTTGGAGTTTAAATGTCTGAAAATTGTTTAATGGTGTATGGTTTTGACGCTTTTGGTAACTTATTAAATTATAATTTGACAGTTTTTGAGACTGAGCATTACTCTTAATATCTTGTTATCTTGGTGTGGAGATACATTTATATTATGTTGTGTTTTCATCATTCTCCCATGGGTATCTGGGTATTTGTTCAGGTCTGGTGCTGGTTTTTATCACTGTGGAGTGTAGCGAACACAGTAAAACACAGCTGTGTCTTCAGGTTGCAGGCTCTGCCCTTGTAAAGACACAGAGTTGCTGGAGGCATCTCTTGAAATGCTGAACTTGTTTTTCAGTGCATCATTTTTGTATATATCTCCATTATCCCATATATGTGAAATCCACTCCATTGATTTCCCTGCAGGCTTTCGAACCCAACCTGTGGCAAAGCTTATGCTGCTATCACTAACAGAATACGCAGAGACCTTACAGGTGATGCTCAGAGACTCTCCAGGCTTCACAACTATTACAGTTGGCTGGCCGAGTTCAAGACCACCACAGTACACATCTATGGGGAAAAAACATAATTAGTCATATGCTATACAGAATAGCTAAGTATGACTGTTAAGGCTATTGTTAAAATAATATTTCCTCAATATATTTTATTGCGCCTCAATCCATTCCTTCCCCCAAATCCCGAGAGACTTACAGGAGGCAGCTGCCAGCAGGAGCAGCAGTAGAGATGCAGGGAACATGGTTTGTGCTGAAGCTGAACTGGTGGGAGCTGCTCTTCCCTACTCCAACTGACTCTGAGACAAACAGTCCACATTTTATATAGAGAGGAGTGGTGTGTTAGGCTCCTTTGCATATAGAGCTGGTATAAAACGATATACTGTTTTAAACCGGTTGGCCTGCATTATGAACAGTAAAAATTAAATACAAAATGTCAACTTTGGATTGTCATTTTCTTTACAGTACAGTGTATTATCACTAATATTGTTATAGTCGTCACTGAACAGCTCTGAATCTGAACATAATAATTACATTTGGGTGTTTCTCAAGGATCTATCTTTGGTCCAGCACTGATTTTAGTTTACATTAAGGACTTTCATGTGATATCTAAAAGTACATTTGATGAGTTTCATTCCAAACTCTATATCCATTTTCAGAAATGTTGGTAAATTAGACATCCCGACAGTTGGTATTTTCACAAAGACGTCTGTAGTGTCTGAATGGTTATGTCCACTCTATGGAAAGGGGAGACTCTCACGAACACGATGCTGTTTGTTTTGCTCTATGACCCCCACAAGTGGCATGGAACTCATCTGAAGGTAACCGCTACCGTTTTTTTAAATGTATGGAAGTATGAAGGTAGTTTTGTAACCACCCAAAAAAGAGGAATGTGTAAAAAATATATATATAGTGCATTCGGAAAGTATTCAGACCCCTACACCTTTTCCACATTTTGTTGATGTTACAGCCTTAACGTCTTCTGGCCTGGTCTTTGCCAGCAGATGGGTAAACTGAACGAAGCTGTGCTGATTAAACCTTTGCAACCTATTCCGTCTTTTGACGTACCTTTTAGCAGGGTTCTGGTAAACTGACATATGGAAAGGTTCTAAAATGGTCATGCTATAGATCATTTACCTATTTGATTTTGAATTTTAGGACCCCTTGAGGTATAAAATAATATATAAAAAATATGGTTTTGATAAAATATTTAATTTGGCCTTTACTACTATAGCCCCGAGAAACACATTGAATAACAATGGATTTAAAAATGGATTTGCATTTTAATGAGGGAAATAATTATTTGACCCTCTGCAAAACATGACTTAGTACTTGGTGGCAAAACCCTTGTTGGCAATCACAGAGGTCAGACATTTCTTGTAATTGGCCACCAGGTTTGCACACTAAATTGCAAAAATAGACAGTCAAACAATAAATCAAAATAAACAAGTTTTGATTTAGGTTACAGCCTTATTTTTTCTATTTTTTTGCAAAAGTAATAAAATTAAAATAAAAAACTATCTTATTTACATAGGTATTCAGACCTTTTGCTATGAGACTCCAAAGCTTGACAGAGCTTGAGAGGATCTGCAGATAAACTCCCTAAATACAAGTGTGCCAAGCTTTAAGCGTAATACCCTAGAAGACTTGAGGCTGTAATCACTGCCAAAGGTGCCTCAACAAAGTACTGAGTAAAGGGTCTGAATACTTATGTAAATGTAATATTTCCGTTCATATTTTTTTATACATTTGCATAAAATATCAAAAAACTGTTTTTTGCTTTGACAATATGAGGTTTTGTGTGTAGATTGATGAGGTATGAGATAAGATATGGTCATACGTCTTGTTGACCGCAGGATGTCCTGCCATACTACCATCATGAGCCAACCTCAGTATCGCTTGTCGAAGAGAAACTGGAACGACAATTTGAGATACACTGGGCCAATCATCCTGCCCAGAAGTGGTGTGAGAACGCCATTTCCTCATTAGAACACCGTCTTGTCAAGGTAACACACACGAACTTCATCAAACTCTCCTCTGGATGTATCTCAGCAAAAATATGGGAGATCGAAACATCTTTACTCTGTTCCGCAATCAACTGCTTCCTAGACATGAAGTATAAACTATAGGGACCCTCTCTTCCTTCAGTGGTCCTACTGGGATTTTCTAAGGAGAGGTCAACTCTCTCAACGTCTCGAACAGATCAACCATCCTCCTCAACACTAGAGTTTCTTAAACATACAGTGAGGGAAAAAAGTATTTGATCCCCTGCTGATTTTGTACATTTGCCCACTGACAAAGAAATGATCCGTCTGTAATTTTAATGGTAGGTTTATTTGAACATTGAGAGACAGAATATCAACAAAAAAATCCAGAAAAACGCATGTCAAAAATGTTATAAATTGATTTGCATTATCATGGGGGAAATAAGTATTTGACCCGCTCTCAATCAGAAAGATTTCTGGCTCCCAGGTGTCTTTCATACAGGTAACGAGCTGAGATTAGGAGCTCGTACAAAACGTACAAAATCAGCAGGGGATCAAATACTTTTTTCCCTCACTGTAGCACGTATAATGGCACACGCGGCGAACACTCTGGGGTACTTTTCTCATAACCCATCAGGTTACTCTACTCTGGGTTTCTTACAAATGACAGGATTTGGCATGACCTTTCCTCTAGCCAAATCGTTTCCCACAATGAATGAGACTCCCTTCACCGGTAGGCTAGGAGTCACTCCTGTAGTGTCTTAACTCTTATTACTTATTTATATAATATGAAAGACTCCAAATACAAGGAAATTAACTGAGCTTCACATTTACTAAAACGAGTTAGTACCAGAACAACATAGAACAACACTACGCATGACCAAGGGTGCTCCATTCTTAAAGGGGACATCAGTGATTAACAGAACATAACATTCCTTCTCTTATACGATCAGTTACATTTACCAAACCACAACTGTTAGTTTTTTTTCTTGTTTTTTTCCAGTCTGTCTGGTGGATGGTGCCTTTGTTCTGGGTAACAACTTGGTTTGTCTGTAGGCTTCTGAACAACCAGTGTGTGCTTGCTCCATTATAGCAGCACCTTCAACAACACGTTCCCTTCTTTCAGCCTGGGGTCTCTTTACTGCTCCACCGTCCTCTACAGTTCCTTGTATGTCACACTCAGGAGCTCTCTGTGCCTGTTCTCTCTCGATTGTTGTGCTGTTTTCCGTTGAATGCATTTGGTTAATGTGACGCGGCCATATTATGTCTGGGCTCATTTGAACCTGGTAAGTTCTGGGTCCCGTTTGTCCATTTCTCTCCCCTTCTGTAGTCTCGCACCATCACTTCCTGTACTGTTTGGAGACGGCGCTCCCGGCTACCGGAAGGCATCTTGGCTTGTTTGTTCAGCACTTCATTACCCCTGTTTGGCTTCATGATGTCCAGCTGTGTGCGGAGAGGCTGAACACCAGTGCAGATGGATTTCCATTTGTTGTGGCATGTGGGGTGTTTCGGTAGGAGGCCAGGAACTTGGCCAGTCCCTTCGTCTCGTTTTGCTGCACGGAGTCCTTGCTTTAGGATTTTCAAAGTGTTCTGCCAGCCCATTGGTGGCAGGGTGGTACGGCACTGAGGTTGAGTGTTTGATTCTATTTACTGGCATGAATCTTGTAAACTAGTCACTTACAAAAGCTTGCACATTGTCACTTACCAGCTGCAGCGGCAATCAGAAGCTTGTAAACGTTGTTCTGAGACACTCTATCGTCTGAGCTGAGCTGGAGGAGTCAGTGCAAAACACCTCTGGCCATTTGGAATGGGCATCAACTATAACCAGAAACATGCTTTTCAAAGGGACCAGCGCAGTCCACATGAATTCTCTGCCATGGCTCTGTGGGCCATTCCCATGGGTGGACTGGGACAGGAGCAGGCATGTGGAGGGTTTCCAAACATCCGCTACAGTTCTTCGCTGTAACGATTCTCGTTGGTGGAAGGAGAGGAGGACCTAGATGCAGCGTGGTAAGTGTGTCATTCACCACAGAGATTTGGAACAGATTTTGTGCCTGCGGAGAGAGTCTCATTTCATACAAGCACATTTCTGTCCATGTTCCTTCTCCTCGCCGCATCTCCTCGATTCCCTTTGGCCTTAAAAATAAAAGCAAGAACTACCCACTTTGTGTACATTGTCAAATGTTGCTTTGTTATTAAATAAAATGCATTATTACAATTCAGAGGTTGTTGTTTAAGCGTTGTGAACAAGTTCTATATGTAATGTAATATGTTGGGTGTGAAGGCTTTTACACAAACACATCTGACATTGACAGTCTAGGCCCTTATGCAGTATCGCCTCTAGCCTTCTTGGGACCCTAAGCCAAATATGGTGGTCACCCCCCCTTGCCATGACTTATGACATGTTTATATGATATCTGTACGATAGTGACTAACAAAATCAACGGGGTCACCTTGGGGATCAGGGACCCTGTGCTCTTGCCCTGTGCACACAGTCAGTCATTTGGTTCTGATCGCTGGTTAGATTACCTTACCTAGCAATCAAAATAATGGTAATAATAGCTGACATGGGCTTATTGAGTTACTGACATAACAAGTGGAAATCTGCTGATGCCCTACCAATTTTTTTAAAAATTGGTTGGGTGCCCCCTAGCGGTCGCAGTCTGCGTATAGGAAAAGGCGTCTCTGTCCTTATCATCAGCTTATTTAATTTAGATGTGTTAGAGCAAGTGTGTTAGCAAAATCCTGGTCATTGTGAAAGATGACTCCTACACATGATGACCTGTGCATGTTTATTGTCTTGTTTTTCTAACCCTCCTCAAAAGAATATCAATAAAAACTCAAGGCCCTCTTCATGAAGCATAGACAGTGTGTCTAAGGTAAGGACATCTCATATTAAAGCATATGGTTGTTTACCCCAGCTGTTTGCAGAGGAGGGTTAGTGAAGTGTGTCAGGGGAGTACAACAGTGGGTACATGTTCCACATCCTGTCAGAGGGGTTTTTGTACATCTCCATCACACATTCACATTACTGTACCCAGTAATACACAGCAGAGTCCTCTGCCTTCAGACCAGACAGTTTCAGATGTGTTATGCTCACTGAGCTGTCTTTGGTCAGTTCATTCTGTCCCTCCAGAGATTTGGCTTAGCCTGCTGCTCCAGTATTGTTGATCCAGCCCATCCATTCCAGTGGTTTCCCTGCAGGTTGGTGAATACAGTTCATACCATAGGTTATAAAGGTATACCCAGTTCCTCTGCAAGAGGTTGAGAGTTTCTCCTGGCTTTTTCTGGAGTGGACTGGAGGGTATGGATTCCATAGTTTGACCATTTAAACCTGAAGGAGAGAAGGAGAGAGAGGGAACAGGGGGAGAGGAGAAAGGAGAGAGGGTGGAATATTGAGTGAAAACAATGGAAAATTGTCTTCAGTCTTTGCTCAGAATAAGAAGAGTTGATGAGGAGTAAAACCAAGCAGAACTCACATGGCAGACAGAGAGAGAGCAGCAGAAGGTAGAGTTTTCCCTTCATACTGAGGGTGGAGATATGAACTCAGCTGCTCCACACAATACAACAAGACAACAAGTCATCAGCAGAACATAAGTGTAAATGAACTCTGAGGGATCTGGATTTACATCATGATGTCATGGGGGAGGGACTGATAACTCTGAGGTCAGAGGTCAAGCTATGACTCATTGGTAGGGCCAGAAGTTTTCGTTGATAACATGACATGTCAAATGACACAGATAAACTCTGTCCCCATGCCATAATCAGGGCCTAGAGTTTTTCCTGATCTGGTCAAGGTGTTTGGTAAAACTGCAGGGAATCTTGGAGGATGGTTTGCTGAGTATTTATAGAAATAATTCCCCATTGTGGTTAATTTTCTATAAATGTCCGATTAGGGATCAATCTATCAAGGACAGTCACCTTGTTTAACAGGAATAAACACAACTACAGTATGTAGGCCTGTATGTGATTCCTCTTTATTTTCTATCTCTCTCCTCAGGGAAATATGTAACTTGTGTTGATGTACAAGTAGTTATTTTGTTTTGGCTCTTAGGGGAATATTATGCTTCAGTAGATGTTACTCTGTTGTACTGATGCTCTACTGCCCTCTGTTGTCTCTGTTGTACTGATGCTCTACTGCCCTCTGTTGACTCTGTTGTACTGATGCTCTACTGCCCTCTGTTGACTCTGTTGTACTGATGCTCTACTGCCCTCTGTTGACTCTGTTGTACTGATGCTCTACTGCCCTCTGTTGACTCTGTTGTACTGATGCTCTACTGCCCTCTGTTGACTCTGTTGTACTGATGCTCTACTGCCCTCTGTTGACTCTGTTGTACTGATGCTCTACTGCCCTCTGTTGACTCTGTTGTTCTGATGCTCTACTGCCCTCTGTTGACTCTGTTGTACTGATGCTCTACTGCCCTCTGTTGACTCTGCTGCCAGTTAGATTGTCTGAGGGGTTTTTGAACAGATCCTCCACTCACACCACTGTGTCCCTTGCACAGCAGAGTCCTCTGCTCTCAGAACAGACAGCTTCAGATACACCATGCTGTTAGAATTCTCTATGGTGACTTCTATCTGTCCTTCAACTCTTTTTGCAAATGTAGTTCCACTAGCATTAATGGCTATCAATTCAAGTGCTCTTCCTACAGGTTGATGTATCCAGGCCATGTTTTAGCTACTAAAGTTAAAGGCAGATCCCTTACAGGAGAGGCTGAGAGGTTCTCCAGGCTTTTTCAGGACTGGACTGGAGGGAATGTCCTCCAGACTCTGACCATACACCCCTAATAGAGAAAAGAGAAGGAAGACAATAGATCACTAATATTTTAACAATGGATGTTATAATTCTCTCTATGTAAAATACCTAGTTCCAATGAATTGCTAGATTATTGAGTACATACTGCAGAGGGCCAGCAAGACCAGGAGGAGGTGTAGTTTGCCTGTCATCTTTTCAGGATGGAAGACAATTCACACATGGTAGGAAACATCACAGAAGGACTTGGGAGACAGAACTAACATGACAATCATGGTTGGGTGATAGCCTGTCACATGCATATAAAGGGGTTTCAAGGAAATCAATTATAAGACAAAGCCAGACTTCAATGATCACTGTCAATCAGCAAACATGTTCTGTAATGTTTATCCAGTAAAGTAAGTTGCTGCTCCAGCCACAACTGTTTTTTCACGTCTCTCATTCAAACCTTTCTTCATGTATTAAGAAGATTAATTAAATAATTGATATTAAATCATATTACATTTTGATATTTCTCACAACAATAACAAATTGTGGTATGTGGTCTCATACGTTCTAGGCATAGTTTTGAATCTGGCCTACTGCCCTTTGGCACAACCTCTATCTTTCATAACTGTCATCCTCTCTCTCTATCTGTTCAATAAAGTCAGAGAATACCTTACAAATGTATTTTTTTAAACACACAAAACAAGTTAATTAAAAAAATAACCATTCACATCCTGAAGTACTGTACCCTGAAATGTGTTCCCGTTGTTTCAATGTCCAATGATCAGCAACTGTCACCAAACCAATACATGGCTAAACGTCACTCAATTACTTTTTCAAATCATAATTTGACATTTTCTCCCACATCTGCAGTACATCACTGTTGTGTGTTGTTTTTAAACGTGTTACTGCACTTTCACAATGATATATTGGTCCTTTTTAGGGTTAATCAAGATGCTATATCAGGGTAATGCCTTTACCAGAGTGCAGGTGCATCCTGGGGCAGAAGTCATGCTTGGGTAGCTTTGAACTACTGTACCCAATGCTCATTTTGATAGATACGCCTGATAAAAACACATTCTTAAACTCTCTCCCCTATAAACAAGTTCAGTAAGCAAGACATACTAAAGTATTTAGGGGGAGGTGCCCGGAACAGCTATAAGAAACCACAAAGAGCAATTTATTTTAGTTAAGAACTCATTGTTTTATGCAATTCTTGAAAAGTTTGTTATATATATTACCAACACAAACCATGATAATGTGTGATGAGTGGCAGTGGCAGTGAATGACTGACAATATTAAATAATTGAAGTACTACTGCTGTGAACAAGGTCTATAATATAACTTAAATTGTGATTAAATTGTCTCATTATTTGATCATTCTCACCATTTAGTCAAATCAAATTAAAATAGTCTTCACGTGGTTGAAACATTGTGTGGTTACCAGACACCAGCTGGCTTATGCAAAAAAACAGTTTCTCCTCAGCTGAAACATGGTAGTGAGAATTAGATCATGAAAGTGTATAGGGACAGTCCCTGCAGTCCCTGGGCTACTTAACTACTTTAACTGTCTATCTGAATCATCAGAGATGCTAAACTGGGACCCTGAAACACCCAGTTGACAGACTGGAGTTCACCAAGCATGGTGCCACACAGCTGTGAGGGTCACAGAGGGGAAGAGAGAGGGGTGGGGTGTGTGAGAGAAACAGACAACACTGTGAAAAGGAGAGCAGGACCGGTGTGTTTACTTCAAGATATCTACTACTGAACAAAAATATAAACTCAACATGTAAAGTTTTGGTCCCGTGTTTCATGAGCTGAAATAAAAGATCCCAAAAATGTTTGATAAACACAACAAGCTTATTTCTCAAACATGTTTGTTTCCATCCCTGTTAGTGAGCATTTCTCCTTTGCCAAGATAATCCATCCAGCTGACAGGTGTGGCATATCAAGAATATGATTGAACAGCATCATCATTACACAGGTGGACCTTGTGCTGGGGCAATAAACAACCACTCTAAAATGTACAGTTTTGTCACACAACACAATGTCACAGATCTCAAGTTGAGGGAGTGTGCAATTGGCATGCAGAGCAGGAATGTCCAACATAACTGTTGCCAGAGAATTGGACGTTAATTTCTCTACCATACGACACCTCCAACGTCATTTTTGAGAACTTATCCGAACATCCAACCGGCCTGACAACCGCAGACTTTGTGTAACCACGCCAGCCCATGAGCTCCACATCCGGCTTCTTCGCCAGCGGGATCATCTGAGGAGGGGTAGAGGGGGTGCTGAGGAGTATAACTGTTTGTAATAAAGCCCTTTTGTGGGGAAAAACTCATTCTGATTGGCTGGGCCTGGCTCCCCAGTGGGTCGACCTGGCTCCCAAGTGGGTGGGCTTATGCCCTCCCAGGCCCACCCATGGCTGCACCCCTGCCCAGTTGTGTGAAATCCATACATTAGGGTCTAATGAATTAATTCCGATTAAATTATTTCCTTCTATGAACTGTAACTCAGTAAAAATTTTGAAATTGTTGCATGTTACACATTTATATATTTTCTTGAGTATACATCTACTATTCATACAATTAAATAATGCTGCTTGCAAGATAATGGTCTATACATAAATATATGCAATGCATTATATTCAGTAGGCTAGTCTATGGCAACTAAAACAGTCTGCCCACTTGAACCTGAATTTGATTCCAGGGATTTGATTTGATACCAGGGATATTCTAATATTACCCAATGAGGTCTGGATTAGCCGACTGCTGTTTTTTGTTGTACCTGATAATTAATTTATCCCACCTGGTGTCCCAGATCTTAATCATTCCCTGATTAGAGGGGATAGAATGAGAAACAAAGCAGCGGAACTGGCTTTAGGTCCAGGGTTTAATTTGAAGGGCCTTTAGTCTATGGATACCCATGTTTCTCTTCAGCCCCAGACAGGTTTACAGGCTTGTTTTTCAAGTTCTACCAAAAGTATATTCTGCTTTCCAGATTAACTAGCCGCGTTGGTAGGAAAACCACTAGCACCCGGAAATGCGCCACTTTCTTCGGGTTCCTATAACAAGTCAAAGCCACCGGCAAATTGGAATGTGATGTATCTGAGTTCAGAGACAGGGCAACATACGACCATTTAGGCTACCTTCGGGCAGAATCAGGTGCGTTTTAACTTTTTAATTTCCTCAACTTTTTGTTAGGTTTCAGTTATTTTTTTATTCATCAGCAGCATCTATTTACGGGAAAATTCAGGTAAGACTTCACAACTTCATCCATCCTGAAAAGAGTGCAGCTTGTACAGTATCCTAACAAAGAGGGTTTCCGACGTAAACTGTTTTAATGTGTAACAATTTGGTACTCTAGTTTAAATCGTGAAAGTTGCATCATCATGCCTGTCACTATTGACATCCCGCCCACGCTTTCGCATAATTATTGAAGGTTTTACCGCGTTCATTCAAATGCGAGCAACCAACCGTGAATAACTTCCAGCAAGACCTAATTTCCACCTTTTTATAGCCCATATAACGGACCGTATATTTGGTCATCTTACCTTCTTAGTCTGCCTTTTTGCATTTTCTACACTTGACCTGAACCAGGTGGTTCTAACGATGAGGCCGTGCCCTGGGCGTAGGCCTATTCATTACACCTATTTTGCAACGATAACGAGAATTTCAATTTGACACACACAGGTCCGTTCCGTTCTTAAATGGTAAAAGGTTTCTGTTAAAATATAATGAATACACCCCTGGATTCATCATGTGTTCTCAATGCGCAAAAAACGTATCTTGACTGAAATATAAAAGTGTTCAAGGCTACTTCATGTGGGCGTTTTTAAAAGACCACTGAAGTTTAGTCAGACAATGGCCAAGACCAGCAGCCATTGATGTCTGGAATTTACAACTCTATATTGCTATTGGCAAAGTGAATGTCCAATAGCCAGGCTCTTCTCTCATCACTGGTTATTTTGGTTGTGTGGTGTATCAATCCTGTTTTACCAGGTGAAATTATCCGCTAACTCACTTTGTGTGTGTCTGTTGGGTGGACAGAGATGGCCAGCCAGAGCGAGGTGATTGACAGGTTGAGGGCTACGTTCAGGTCAGGTGTGACCTTTCCAGAGCAGTTCCGTATGACCCAGCTCCAGAACCTTCTCTCCCTGGTCGAAGAAAACGAGCAGCTGATACAAGATGCTCTCCACAAGGACCTCCATAAGGTACTAGCAAACACTCAGACATGCACAGACTGCTGTACACTCTGCATGTCCTCTGCCTCTCTCTTTCCACCTCATCCTCTTTCCCTGTCCCTTTTTCTTACCTTAGATCTTTTGTTGTCCTGTTCCCTCTCTCCCTCGCTCATTTCACCTTCTCCCTTCTCTCTCCCCCCTCAGCCCAAGTTTGAGTCGGTCCTGTCAGAGATTCAGATAACCCTGAATGACCTGTACTTCGCCATGGAAAACCTCAGGACCTGGATGCAGCCGGAATACAACATTGGCAAGAATCTGGTACAGATTCCATCAACATTCACTGTCAACTGTTTGACTCTACCACCTTTTACTATGTCTCAACATGTAAACACACACAATTGGAATATTTTTTTACTGACTTATATAATAATTGTCCAACCATCTACTTTCCTCTCTCCGTCCTGTTTTAGGCCACAAGGATGGATGACTGTTTCATACGCAGGGAACCCTTGGGGGTAGTTTTAATCATCGGGGCATGGAACTACCCTCTACATCTTATTCTCTTACCTTTGGTTGCTGCAATTGCTGCAGGTACACATCTATCATGCCTTTGTATACCTAGAGGCTTTGTTAATAGTAATGGATTGGATTTTGTAGCGTTTTTACAGTAGTTCAACGCATTTTACATCCACCAATATTGCCTTATCAGTAATGTATGTGTAAAGTGAATGCTAACTCTGTTAGCATTTCATTATTGATTAGGTTTTGTGACGATGACATAATATTTATTCCATTATGTCGTGAACCAGGAAACTGTGCCATTCTGAAGCCGTCAGAGATCTGTCAGGCCACCGAGCAACTCCTGGCAGAACTCATCCCCAAATACCTGTCTCAGGTAGTACACACACACCTATATGTGCTTTAATTTCCCCCTGCTTCTGTTACCTGTTTTGGATCATCAATGGAATGAAGGCCAACAGTGCCATATTTGCTCTATACCTGCCCACTTATTGTTTGTTTTTATAATGTTTTGAGTTTTGCCATCTGACTATTGTAGGACTGCTATGCAGTACTATGTGGTGGAGCAGAGGACACCAAGTCATTGCTGAAGAATAAATTTGACCACATCTTCTACACAGGTAAAGCCTAACAGAGAGGACTCCTTAGACCAATAATATGTATTAGCTCAATCCCTCTTTTTAGTATGTTTTTGTGTTTAAAAATGTTGGCCTTATGCCCCTTTTAACTCACCTTTGCCATATCACCTCTATCGCACACTCTTGCATACCCTTTCTTTCTCCTCTTCCTTTCTCTTCCCCAGGTTCCCAGGTGGTGGCCCGTTCCATCCTGCTAGCGGCGGCACCTCACCTGACCCCCGTCACCCTGGAGCTGGGTGGCAAGAGCCCCTGCTTCATCTACGGCCATATCGACATCCATAAGGCCGCCAAGCGCCTGTGCTGGTCCAAGTTCTTCAACACTGGCCAGAGCTGTGTGGCACCCGACTACGTCCTCTGCACAGCCCAGACCCGGGACGCCCTACTGCCCGCTCTCCGGGAGACCCTGCGGACCTTCTACGGGCCGGACCCCGGAGCGAGCCTGGACATGGGGCGCATAGTCACCCCACGCCACTGGAGACGCCTGATGGACATGCTGGAGAAGTCCAAGGGGAAGGTGGTGATCGGAGGGGAGAGCCGTGAGGAGGACAGGTATATTGGTGAGTTTTGGGGGTACAGGAAAGGACGATGAGATGCAGGCAGTGGTGTTGAGTTTGGTTTGTATACTGCTGCCACCTTGTGGGTGTGAATGCAAGTTGAAATATGTTGAGGTGGTAGCCTTGCTGTTAAAGTGGCTTCAATTTCAAGTATGAGTAACTAATCCGGAATATATAGAAGCAAATTCTTGCTGATCAAGTGGTGTTTCTAGCTCCCACAGTGTTGGTGGACGTGCAGGAGTCTGATGCTCTAATGCAGGAGGAGATCTTTGGCCCCATCCTGCCCATCCTAACCATAGAGTCTCTGGAGGAGGGCATAGACTACATCAACCGCCAAGAGAAACCCCTGGCCCTCTACGTCTTCTCTGACGAGACCTCGGTAAGACCATGACCTACATTACAGCACATAGATGTTTCTTCTCACATCTAATTTCTTATGTTATAGTCATGGTGGTGTCCTCCACAGAGCTGTAGTTCTATGGCTGCCTCTGCTTTCACTGTGGCTCCACTCTTATGGAATAAATGCACATTCCTCCCCTCTCTCTGTCAGGTGGTGACCACAGTGTTGAACAACACCAGTAGTGGTGGTTTCTGCGGCAATGATGGTATAGTACACATGGCCTTGCCAGGCCTGCCCTTTGGAGGAGTAGGTAAGTGTGTATCTGACAACGTAAATAAAATGGTCATTATCAGAAGAAAAGCACTAGACATGGATCTGATCATGGTGCCCTGTCATCTTCCTCTACCCTCCAGGTGCCAGTGGGATGGGTAGCTACCACGGCCGCTGGGGCTTTGAGACATTCAGCCACAGGCGGGGCTGTATGAACCGGAGCTGGTTACTGGAGAGGGTCAACGTCCTGCGCTACCCGCCCTACAGCGACTACAACCTGGGCTGGTTGCGCTGGGCCACCACCTTCAAGAAGAACAGCTGGGGAGGCTGCTCAGTCATGTGAGAGTGGTACCTGGTGCATGCCTGACTGTACTTACAAAGCCAATGGGCTTTTCTTAAAGGTCCAATGCAGCGGTTTTTATACAATTAAGTACCTTACTGTGATTGTTTTCAATTAAAATGGCCAACAAGTAACATCTTCTTAGCAAAGAGCAATTTCTCAAGCAAGAATTTGCTATGACTGCCTGGGAGTTGTCTGGATGGGGAGGGGAAAACTAGCTGTTGTTGGCAGAGGTTTGGATCTCTTATTGGTCTATTAACTCATTTACCGCCTGAGGTTGTCACCAGACATTCCAAGAGTCCCTTCCCACCTAAACGGGCTGAAATTTCAGGCGGTCTTTTTAAACTGCTCTTACACTAAAAGTATCATTTTTCACAGTATTATTCCAACATCATAGTGTGGAAATGTATAAAACACAGAATCTATTTTTTTGACTGCACTGGGCCTTTAAAGTATCTGTTCAGTGTTCCAGATTTCTATTATTTACCTCCAATTCAAAAAATATATAATTTTCTCTGTTCCCTGCTTTGCCAGATTGGAAACAGTGGTTGGGTGTGTACTGGTAGAAAAAAAAGCTGACATGCCAGATCAGCCAATGAAATGCACGAACACTTGTATATTCAAATTAGCTACCAACTCCATGTGGGGCAGTGCTGTACGCACTGCCTAGCACACTTGCCTTGTTTTTTTGGGTGGCCTTGGCTGTGTATAGGTTGCCTGCCCTGTCCACTAAGAATCCGGATCACGTTCTGCACATGTTATTTTACACACACTACATAACTGCTGCTCACACTCCCCTTCCTTTACGTTTCTCTCTTTACTCACCCCTTCTGAACTATGATGCCTATCTCTGCCTCGTTTCTGAACAGCTGAAATAAAATAAACTGCTGCAATTTGATTGAACATTCCCCAAAATATTGTTAATGTAACTCCCCACTTGAGTTTTGCGTAGGAACTCTGTGTTTTCCACACACAGGCCCTACTAACTGCTATTTTGCTTTTCAATGATCGTGCAAGTACAGCATGAGTAGCGGTTCCACCTCTAGGCAGCCGAGCGTGTGAATCCGGACCGGTAACCTCAGTCTGACAATGGGCGAGTTAGTTCTGTGGTGCCGTGCGCTATTACCTCTATCGTTTGTCAACTACTGCCTACTATACTGAACAAAAATATAAACGCAACAATGTAAATGATTTTACTGATTTACAGTTCATATAAGGAAATCAGTCAACTGAAATAAATTCCTTAAACTTTAATCTATGGATTTCACATGACTGGAGGGCATATGCCCACCTACTTGTGAGCCAGGCCCAGCCCATCAGAATGAGTTTTTCCCCACAAAAGGGCTTTATTATTGACATACTCTGCAGTTTATCGGCTGTCCTGGGCTGGTTACACTGCTGTTGTGAGGCTGGTTGAATGTACTACCAAATTCTCTAAAATGACATTGGAGGCGGCTTATGGTACATAGATGAACATTACATTTTCTGGCAACCGCTCTGGTGGACATCGTCCTTGTGTTTGATGTACAGTTACAACAGACCACAAGTTTCTACAAACATGCCGATCATGTTTTCTGTGTACAACATGAGAGCTGCATGTTAGCCTAACACCCTTCCTGAAAAAAGAACATGAAATTGCACTTGAGGCATGGAATGCGTCGATTGAACATGCCCACCATATCTTTAGTGTACAACACAACGTTTCCCCCTCCATGTCAAGGAGGAAGCAGCGGCAGCAGAGCATGTTAGCTTATTGCTTCTAAACAGCCAGCAGGCCAACTTACAAACCCCACATTTTAAAATGGAAGTGACTGAGTTGTATAGGCTTACTCCTTTTTGCTAACACAACCTGTGGATTGCTTGTGCGCTGCAGTGTGCCCTCTCCATTAACTGTTTGTCACAAGTCAGTTTTAGTGGGCCTTTTTGGTTTGAGTACTTGAAAAGAAGGCTGTACTTGTATAGGGCCATTGAGTCAGCAGAAAAGAGCTGCTACCTGTGGTTCTGGTTTAACCAGGTTATTCAAGGGAGGGACACAGGCTGCATCTCAATAGTCTTGATTTGGCTTCCTTCCCTTGTCTCTCCTTTACCACAAACTGGAAAGGTGAAAGTCATGTGGTAGATACCAATGGCTTTCACCTGTCCTGTTCTTTCAATCTTCGCAGCTGAAGGGAAGGAGAGCTTCTATTGCAATCCACCCAGGGTGTGGTTTCCGTTCTGTGTGTTCACTGCTACATCACAATGGTCTAAACCTGCTTCTTCCACTCATCTTGCTTTGACCCATCAGACTAGATGAGTGGAAGCCACTATATTGAAATGTTTCCCCAGATTTTAAAATGCACTGGCTACCAGGGTCTGGAGAGGTAAAGGGTTTTTAGCACTGTTGCACAAGACCCCCATTGTTTACCATGGGGTTAGTATAGTTCACAGAACGGTCTTATGTAACAATTTTAATGGGTTTTGTTAGACGCTGTGTGACATTAGGTGGTGGATGTGTTTTGATTTTAAAAGTTTTGTTCAGAAGACATTAACTAATAAAACTTTCATTTACATGACTATATTTGTTGGCTTATACTTTAAGTGTTAATTGTACTGTTATTTCCCCATTCTCCCTCATCCCAGCATGTTGCTTTTCTATGCAAGTCATTGCATCATTAGTGATTTACTCAATTACTTTTTGAATGTAAGGTGACTGACAAACTTTTCAATATCATTGAGGCAAAATCCCACTCTTTAAACATTTTTAATTTCCATCATGACTTGATTAAAACTCACTCTTACAAGACGGGCTTCATCTCAAATCCCCCAAGTCATATCATAGAATCTGAACTGACAGTGAAGAACTCTGCTTACACAAGTCGCAAGTACAGTTGAAGTGGGAAGTTTACAGACTTATGTTGGAGTCATTAAAACAAGTTTTCAGCCACTCCACAACTGTCTTGTTAACAAACTATAGTTTTACTTTGCATGACAAGTAATTTTTCCAACAATTGTTTAGATCGATTTCACTTAATTCACTGTACCACAATTCCAGTGGGTCAGAAGTTTACATACACTAAGTTGACTGTGCCTTTAAACAGCTTAGATAATGCCAGAAAATGTCATGGCTTTAGAAGCTTCTGATAGGCTAATTGACTTCATTTGAGTCAATTGGAGGTGGACCTGTGGATGTATTTCAAGGCCTACCTCCAAACTCAGTGCAGTGAAGGTACCACGTTTATCTGTACAAACAATAGTACACAAGTATAAACACCATGGGACCACGCAGCCGTCATACCGCTCAGGAAGGAGATGCGTTCTGTCTCCTAGAGATGAACGTACTTTGGTGCGAAAAGTGCAAATCAATCCCAGAACAGCAAAGGACCTTGTGAAGATGCTGGAGGGAACAGGTACAAATGTATATTCACATAACCTGAAAGACCACTCAGCAAGGAAGAAGCCACTGCTCCGAAACCGCCATTAAAAAAAGCCAGACGAAGGTTCGCAACTGCACATGGGGACAGAGATCGTACTTTTTGGAGAAATGTCCTCTGGCCTGATACAAAATTAGAACTGCTTGGCCATAATGACCATCGCTATGTTTGGAGGAAAAAGGGGGAAGCTTGCAAGCCGAAGAACACCATCCCAAGCATGGGGGTGGCAGCATCATGTTGTGGGGGTGCTTTTCTGCAGGAGGGACTGGGGCACTTGATGGCGTCATGAGGAAGGAAAATTATGTGGATATATTGAAGCAACATCAAGACATCAGTCAGGAAGTTAAAGCGTAGTCACATTTGTCTTCCAAATAGACAATGACCCCAAGCATACATCCAAAGTTGTGGCAAAATGGCTTAAGGACAAAGTCAAGGTATTGGAGTGGCCGTCACAAAGCCCTGATGTAAATCCCATAGAAGATTTGTGGGCAGACCTGAAAAAGCGTGTGCTAGCAAGGAGGCCTACAAACCTGACTCAGTTACACCAGCTCTGTCAGGAGGAATGGGCCAAAATTCACCAAACTTATTGTGGGAAGTTTGTGGAATGCTACCCAAAACATTTGACCCAATTTAAAAGGCAATGCTACCAAATACTAATTGAGTATGTTCACTTATGACCCACTGGGAATGTGATGAAAGAAATAAAAGCTGAAATAAATCACTATTATTCTGACATTTCACATTCTTAAAATAAAGTGATCCTAACAGACCTAAAACAGGGAATTTTTACTGGGATTAAATGCCAGGAATTGTGAAAAACTGAGTTTAAATGTATTGAGCTAAGGTCTATGTAAACTTCCGACTTCTATATATTGCAAAAGAAAACGGCTCAATTGATTTCATCCGAGGCAATCAAAACACTTTACTTGTTACAGACTCGAAACACGCGTTGATACAATTATAATTTGTTTTTACATCACAGCCTGTATTCACAAAGCGTTAAGAGTAGGCGTGCTGATCTAGAATCCGTTTTGCCTTGTCTGTCACAATGAATAAGATTGCATGGACAGGAGGAACTGATCCTAGAACACTCCTACTCTTAGATGCTTTATGAGTACAGGCCCAGGTTGGGTGTGTGACTCAAAGAGAATGTATTTTATTCCAGTTCATGAAAATCAACATCACAATTGTGTCATGGCTTGTACAAATGGGGGCTATATTGTTTCCTTCACTGTAGAGATCTGCAGTCTTTGTTTGTGGTAAATACAATGTGTATATTATGGGGGACAGTACAAATCTGAGATTGGTCAAAAATGATCATTCTTAAATGTAAATATTCTAATACTGCTGCATTTTGCCTCTCACAGAGGTTTCTCCAGCATAGAGGTATACAATGCATGTCCTCTGTTCCAAACCGGCCCCTATCCACCCAGAGAACTTCTGTAAATTAAAGGATTGGACAGGTATAAGCAATATAGTAATAGCTCCACTTAGCTCTAGTTGGCTACGCTGTAACTTCTCGCATATTAGTATCCACTCCAATACATTTGGATTTAAGGTACATCAGCATATGCTTGCACCTATCCAATCCATTCCGATCTACAGAAGTGCCTATAGGTTGGTAGAAGATAGAGGATGGCTTGTGATTGGGTGTGGGACTGCTTCATGGTAGTCTGAGGTCAGGGTTCGGGTTTGTGTGAGGAGGGGGGGTTGGTCCCTGGGGGGCTCTGCTCGGTGGCGGAGGCTGGCGAGGGGCAGATGGCGGTAGGGGGCTCCTTCTGGACCAGCTCTGGGTCATCCTGGCCTGCCTGGGGAGGATGCACCAACACTCGGTCGATGATCCCAAAGTCCTGTGCCTCAATGGGGCTCATGTAACGATCTCTCTCCATCACACACTCTGGGGGAAAGAAAACAGAAGGAAATAATTGTATGGTTACGAGTTTTGGTGAAAATGTGTGACACATTGGTGGTGGCTGAGGTGAGTTCACTCTTACAAAGTGCTTTGAGTGAGGAAGGACTCAATCATCAAATCACTTAACCTTGAAATAGTGCTAGAATTTAGTTAGGAGTCACTAATTCATAATGGGACTCAGAGGCTATGGTACATTTTCCATCAGACAATAAAGACATTTTGAAGTATTTTTTTATTGGAATATTACTGTTGCATATTGGGATGAAAAAAAAATAATAAAATATATATATATATAAATATAGTTGGTTAATTTAGGATGTAGGCTATAACTTTCTCTGTCTGTTGTAAATAAGGATATTGAAATGGTACAAACACAAGCACATTGACACTGTACCGGTACCCCCTGTATGTAGCCTTGCTATTGTTATTTCACTGCTGCTGTTTATTTTTTTTATTTAATGTACTTAACTTCTTAAAGCATTGTTGGTTAAGAAAAAAAGTGTTAGGCGTATGTGACAAACAAAAATTGATTTTGAGGCAGGATGCAGTCTACACATTGCATTGTGGGGCAAAACAACATTAGCTTCTCAATGATCATGCAACGCCACACTATTTGATACAGCACATGATTGAAATTAGCCAGAATTTCCTGTTCCTCAGGAACTAAAAGTTCTGCACATGTCAACAGTAACCAGAGTTTGACAATGGGCTTGTTTGTAAAGTAGAGAATCCCACACATTCCCAGAAGGTTCGGTTGTTTAGCTATCGAAAAGAGTCGTCCAGAGAATTCGGCCGCGCAACCACTCCATTGATATAAATAGCTAAAACAAATTTCAAATACTTATAGGAAGTCATAAGAAAATACAAGTAGCTGATTTGGCCACATTATTTGAAAATACACAAAAGTATATTAATAACGAATAAATAATGACGCATTTATTTGAACCCAGGTCTGTCTTCATTGTTTGAACTTTTGTATGCTTACTCAAGGCTTTTCCCTCTGAGCCGGACTACTGAACTGGATGCCTTAGCTACTTACCTATATGTGTCAACAGCTGGCCAGTGTGTTTAGCGTAGAGTTGATTGATCTGTTTCTTTAGCTTCATGATCTCCTCAGCCTGAATGGCGATGTCTGTAGCCTGACCCTAATAACACACAGGAGAGAGAAGACAGATGTTATGTAAAAGGCAACTGACAATTGAGGTGTCAAAATACTTTACCCCTTTCCATTCTTACCCTGGCTCCTCCGGAGGGCTGGTGCACCATGATGCGGGCGTTGGGCAGGGAGTGCCTCATGCCGGCCGTGCCTGAAGCTAGGAGAAGACTGCCCATGCTGGCCGCCTGGCCCACACACCACGTGGAGATTGGGTTGAGGATGTACTGCATGGTGTCGTAGATGGCTAGGCCTGCCGTCACAACACCGCCTGGGGTGGGGGAAATAGGAGAGGAACATCATAGTGAACCAGGATTAATGGTTTGTTGGATTTAGTTCATCGATGTTCCTCTTCTCCCAGACTTTTCTATCTCTCCATAAAGCTGGAATCCATAGCGGTGAACCTGCCATGTCCATTTGCGATATTACAACGAAGACGTTACTTCAAACAAAGACATTTTTCCATCTGACATCATTAGAACCAAGTATGTATGATTTTTTATTTTACCATAATGCTGGATGCTCATTTCCTCAAAACAATAATACATGCGCCTGGGGCTGTTGCGCCTATCATGGATCTCAGCTTTAACGTTGACTTCAAATGAACTTCATTAGGTTAAGGTAAAAGGAGTTTCTGACTGCACCCTTTATCTCCCATTACTGTCATCTGATCCACCTGTCACTTGTGTTCTCTTGGTCTCTTTCCCCTCCAAGAAACATGCTTTTTAAAGTAACCATCCCTATTCCACCAACCATCCCCTGCACCACCATCTGTTCCTCTTTGTGGGAGGTCCCCCTCTATTCTCCTCCCCTATTCTCTTACCAGGACTGTTGATGTACATGTGGATGGGTTTGTTGTTGCTCTCTGACTGCAGAAAGAGTAGTTGAGCAATAACCAGACTGGCCACAGAGTCATCAATCTGAAAAAAAGGCAGGGGGAGAGGAGAGAGATTAACAAATGAATCTTAACTGCAACAGCAGACTCAGAAATCCAGATGTTTTAATCGGTGTGGGCTTACTTCGATTATGACCTTGCGCCGATAAGCAGAGTAAGTTGTATACATTTGATTTATTTTCTTACCTTTCATTTAACTAGGCAAGTCTTAATAACAAATTCTTATTTACTATGACAGCCTAGGAACAGTGGGATAACTGCCTTGTTCAGTGGCAGAACAACAGATTTTTACCTTGTCAGCTCTGGGATTCCATCTATCAACCTTTACTGACATAATCTGTTTCATATCGAATTATTAGTGTGCATGTAAACATATCTCCTGGTGTAGGTTTTGAATCCCAAACTATTACACACACAGACTTACTGGCCCCATTACACTGACAGTGACACACAGACTTACTGGCCCCATTACACCGACAGTGACACACAGCTAGACTTACTGGCCCCATTACACAGACAGTGACACACAGCTAGACTTACTGGCCCCATTACACAGATGATCCTCTCCCTCAGAAGACGGGAGTAGATGTCATACGCACGCTCTCCTCGACCCTAGGAAAGAAGAGAAAGACAAGGAAAAGGAATGAGGGGAAGAAAGAGGAAGATCTTTGAACATTGGAAAGCAGCTAGAATAGCAAGGACCAGGAACTTACAGGTGAAAACCACTAACTAAACCGTTCCGAACCAAGAGTGAATCAAGTTGCATAGAAATGTTGCAGTCCTACATAGAACTCTGTTTGGGTTCTAATTCTTACCGTCTGCTCCACAACGATAGGTACGAGAGGACTCCTCCATTGAGCACTGTGGTGAATGGTCCTGCGTGACTTTAAAGCGGTCACTCCACATTGTAACACCCTCTAAGAGAGGGGGATAGAGAGAAAGAGTTAACATTTGTCTGTAAGATCTTAACTTAAGTGTTGGGCAGGTTATTTCAATAATGATATGTTAGTTACATTCAGAGATAGCATGGTTATTTTTTTCCAACTCTGGCCCCTTGAAGTGTGTTCAAAACAAAGCTATCAAATGTATTATGATCTTACATCAACTCTGAACATTACACACACTTTTGAAAATGCTACAGTTACTCATGATTTCACATTAACAGTTAGAGAAATGTTGAGTGGTTTCCTTAAAAAAAAGAGTAATTAAATTTAGCAAACTGGAGATGGGAATGAGTTAGGTTAGCTACACAATTTGTCAAGTTACACAAGTGTGGCTAGCCAGCTAGCTTTAATCGTCGCAGGTGCATGATGCATACTATTCATCTGATTCGAGAATGCACCGCTGAGACAGCTAATAAATATTTGCACATTGTAATCTATATAGTTTACAACACAAACTATGCATTTCCAAAATATGTTTTCACTCTTTAGCTCCAATACTTACTCGTATAAGCATTGTGATGTCTTGTAATGTGCAATCCCCTCTGTTTGACCCCAATTTAACCGGAAACAATTCTAATTTGAGCGTCGAACTGTTCCTGAAGTGGCTGAGCAATATTCCTCTGTCATGTGACGAGTTTGTGTTTACAGCCTCGAATATGTGGGCGCTAGGTGGCAATAGTGCACAAGAAAAATCCACTAACATAATACTACAGTATTGCTTATCGTTGCCTTGATAGTTTTCAGATACCGACTATTTTTTAAATACAAAAGCCTATTTGTTATTTAAATAATTATACTATTGAATAATAATGTGACGATTAAAGCTTAAAATTAAATGTTATTAAAATACAGAAATGTGTGTTGAAGAGCCAAAACTCGTGACATTGTAGACGGGGGTCTCTATAAATAACCATTTTTAAAAAGGAGCACATGACAAGACTGTATTTCGCTAATGATATCCTCGTGGTTCTGGGGTTGTTTAGAAAAAAGTATCTTTATACAAAAAGCGCCAAGACCATTCGAATAAAATACGTTTCATTTGATTTCCTTCACCATAGCCTGCTGTAGGCCTAGAAACCAGTGTATTATTGGCGACACAATATAAAACCTAAAGGAACATTTAATTTTAAGAAAATAGCCCATTCATTTGTTTAACTGACTGGTCTATTATTATGTTGTTGTTGTTGTTGTTTTACATGTCCACACAAGTGCCTCTACTGATAACCATCTTTAATTAGGGGCCATTCTGAAAGCAGTGGGGAGAACATTGCGCAAAAAAAGCGGTGCGTTTTTTCAAAGAGAGGGGGAGCACTTGAGTCGCAACGGCCTCATCAGAAAATCTCGTTCTTTCAAGTGTTAGTCGGACACTTTCACTTGGCCGTTGGACAGACCTCGCAGACATGTCGAATAACAGCGCAAACAGCAGCAACTTGGTTATCGCTCAGAAGGTGGTAAAACAACTTCGCCTAGAGGCGAGTGTTCGCAGGATCAAGGTAAAGAAATTACATTCAGAAAGACTGATCAAAAACTGTTCTGCATTGGGTGTGACTGGCTGACTTGTCAACATGGCCCTTTGGTAATTATTGAAAAGCTATATATTATGTCAAGTTTTACTATTTTATGGGAAGCATCGCGTTATTTGTTACAAAATGCTGTTCCACTGGAACTATGCCATCTGTTTGCAGAATTGTAACTAATTGCAGCGCTGTCCCGTAGCCTAACGGAGTAGCCCGTAAATTGACGTGCTCAATCGAGTGCCGCCTATCACCTGTCATGTTACCGAAAGAAAAATGTAAGATTATAATGCGGTTCATGTATTGCTGTATGCATAGGTGTTATGGCAAGTCTAGGCTACTCCTCAGCTCTTCAGTTAGTTTAACGCCGTTTTGAATGGATGTATTTATTATATATTTAGAAGTTAACGATTTGCTGTTAATTGTGCTCTAAGTTAATCATGTGAAATATGAAGATTTCCTGCTGTAGGCTGTGTTGTCCGGAGAAAGCAAACAGCTCGTAGGCTAGTTTCCGCGAATATTGCAGCACAGTGGTGGCCTTTGTTGATTGTGGCTGTGACAGTAGTGCGATTGTTGGCCAAATTACTCCTTTTAGAGGAGAAAGCCAGATTAGTCCGCAGACCTTAAACCACCCTGTAGCACTCAAGCATACTGTGCGTTGAAGGGCATATGAGAATGCAGGGAAAATATAGGCTTTTATCTATAGCTTATGAAATACGTTTATACCATATTATCAACTAACTAGATAAAAAAATAAACTTAATGCATAACCCATTTGTGACTTGGTCCTAAAGTGCCATCTTGTGTTAATGGGGACAATGTTATTACAATGTTATGGCAACTGTTATAGACTTCACCCATGAAACAACCCTCTAGTAAAGTACCAGATCATTATGCTATTGCGGAGTCAAGTCCTAGGTAGGGACTTTAGGAAAATAGCTGATCATTGCTCAGTTTCTCTCACAGTGTGAGCTTGGAGCATATTACTTTAGGTTCATTAAACTGAGTATCAGTAGGAGTTTTGTGGCAGAGTGAAAGTGTTGGCCCCTCTATTTATTGATGCGTGGACCAGGTCTCTCATGAAAAGCTGTGTTAACACAAGTAGAAGTTAAGTAAAGCAGGATTGAGCTCAATTTACTTGGAACTTCTTTATAGAAAATGCTGTCACTGTCAATGATGACTCATTCTCATTAATGTCTATGACATCGATATGTCATCTTTACTGCAGTCTTATGTAGCCTTTATGACACAGAATTAAAGTATAATGGAACTGACAGTGTCTCTGTTTCCACTCTCAGGTGTCCCAGGCAGCAGCGGACCTGAAGACCTTCTGCCTGCAGAACGCCCATAAAGACCCTCTCCTCATGGGGGTGCCCTCCAGCGACAACCCCTTCAGACCCCCCAAGTCCTGCGCCCTCTTCTGAGGTGAGATTACAGTCTGATGTGGTAGAGTAGGCTTCAACTAACTCCCTCTCTATCTCTCTCTTCTCTCTCTTCTGTCTCTTTCTCTCTCACACACACGTGCATGGACACACACACACACACTCTCTCTCTCTGTCTCTTTCTGTCCTCCTTTCTTTCTCTACCTTCCCTCTACCTGTTCCTCACTCTCCTTTTTGCTCTCTGTTTGCTAACCTTTGACCCTTATGGCTTTGATTGTTACAAAGAGAACGTAACCAATAGCAGCCATATCTCATCTAACTCCTGTGCCAGTGATCTGATCGGACTCAATGCTTTCTCACTGCAGGCAATGGTGATGATGGAGGCTTGTAAAACACGTCTGAACATTCCCTAAGGATGCCTTTCAATTCCAAGCCCCTTGGCGTCTCCTACACCCTTCCCCACTACGTCCAGTCATTGAAGACCTCAAGGCCAGAACACAATCACAAGCATTAATCCTATGCTGAGTGAGTTTTGTCATGTGTTCTGTTCTGTTCTACAGCTCAATAAGGATAACATTTGCAGTCCTTTCTGTGTTGAGATCATTAGAATGAAAGCACTCCTCAAAGTATAAATATGGCAGTCTCAACCCCAACTCTCCCTGTAGTCTCTACCTTTTGTTACTTTTATTTTACTCAAAGTGAAATTTAACCGTATTAGGTTTTACACATTGTTGTTGGTGAGTCTTTTTAAGTGGTTGATCCAGTGCCATTACATGAGTATAGCCTACCGTATCATTGTTGTGAAGCTATGTTCAACACACTACAGGATATTACATGAGTATAGCCTACCGTATCATTGTTGTGAAGCTATGTTCAACACACTACAGTTCAACACACATTGTTGTGAAGCTATGTTCAACACACTACAGGATATTACATGAGTATAGCCTACCGTATCATTGTTGTGAAGCTATGTTCAACACACTACAGGATATTACATGAGTATAGCCTACCGTATCATTGTTGTGAAGCTATGTTCAACACACTACAGGATATTACATGAGTATAGCCTACCGTATCATTGTTGTGAAGCTATGTTCAACACACTACAGGATATTACATGAGTATAGCCTACCGTATCATTGTTGTGAAGCTATGTTCAACACACTACAGGATATTACATGAGTATAGCCTACCGTATCATTGTTGTGAAGCTATGTTCAACACACTACAGGATATTACATGAGTATAGCCTACCGTATCATTGTTGTGAAGCTATGTTCAACACTACAGGATATTACACCCGAGTTTGATCTCAGAGCTTGTTTTTCAAAATGGTGCTCAGTTGGTTGCACACAAACTCGCCTTAACACTGTCACTGTGATTTTTGTCAGATGAAATTGTGAAGCATTTCGATAAGTGTAATGTATGATTCTCTGCTAAAAGTGTGGTGACTCCATGAGCCTCTCAAGAGAATTTAGTCTTTTGACAGAAATTTTGCATGCATTCTCATGTGTTAAACACTCGACTACACTGTTAAGATCCTCAGTTGACAGTTAAACCACTGTGATGCAAAATTGAATTCAAAAGAAAATGGTGTTACTATGAAAAGAGTGACTCAGAGAGGATGTTAAAGGTTTCTTATGGGTGTTGGCATATAGAGATCTCAAACTCAGGTCATGCAAAAGATCTGTTTCAATGCTGGTTTTGTGGTGTTGCTCAGTCAACATCAGAATAATGATATGAAGGATCATAACAAGAATATTAGGATTACTATACTGACACTATAAGTATAATTGCTGTGTATCATCATTATAAATAAGCCTGATCTCAGGACACTCAGTGGAAAGAGACTGCAACTCCATTGGTGCATCTAAGTTCAAGTAAGGACACATTCTAAATGGTTTAAAGTCATTTTTTGGGTTCCCCACCCCTTTTACCTTTTACTCTTTGCGTACTGCTTCAAACTAATGTGCCTTAGTATGTGCCAAACCTCTGGTAATTTAAATGCCCCGGTTTTAACACGAGACCTGTTGAGGCCTAAATCTGCATTTACTTTCCCACTTGATTAATCAGAAACACTTAAAGAGGACCTGAAGAAGTTGAAAAACAACACAAGAGAATGAGTAATGTTTAGGAACCATACTGTGTTCTTATTACAACATGAAGTGTTGCTAAAAACTGGAGAACAGCCCATCAACATGTTCCAATACCCAGAAACATGTCTTCAATAATGTCCTCAGACTTGACCACTGATAGGTGAAAGGACGAGGCCTACATAGATTTTCACAGTACTATTGGTCTTGCCTACCAAGTCCTTTCAAATCAGTGGCCATGCAGGAAAGGAGATGGAGGAACGCAAGCTCTTTTCACTATGGTGACAGAGACTGATTTCTCTGACGTTATAATAAAGTGAACAGAGAACCTTTGAGGACTACAGTGTCCATAATGCATGGGGAAAGCAGAGCACCTCTTTTTACAAATATTAGTCACTGAAATGCTCTGGTGGATGGATTCATACATGTGGAAAACACTGTCATCCTGTTGTGCCTTAACGTTTCTTTTGTGTGTATTTGTCTTAGAATGGTACCGTGACATGTATTGACTGAATAATTTAATAAAATGTATAATTTCACCTTCAACATCTCCTTGAGTCTCATGTTTTATCAAGGAGTTTGTTAAGAGTGGCCCCCTTAAGCTGACTGGCTAGAACACACAAGAGTATCAGGGGTAGGCAACTCCTGTAGGGACCTGAGTGTCTGCTGCTTTTCTCTTTCGCCTGGCACTTCATACCTGGTTTATAAATCACATGCTGATTTGGAGAGAACAAAAGACAACAGACATGCACTCAGGCCCCCGTGGACCAGACTTGCTCATCCCTGTCACATAGAATGCTGCTCAAGTAATTTCAGTGCATATTTGCCAATAGTCTGCCAGATAAACTGTATTTAGCCACTGCCCAAAGTTGTAGGTTTTGGTACTTGCTGCATGACATGTTACACAGCAGAACCAATATTATTCACACAGATTTAACAGACCAGGATACGAAACGCAGCCTGGCTGACAGTCTGATATTTTTATTTAATTCAAATGATTATTCAAGATCCCCTATTTCTCTCTTTGTCCAACTAACTATACTGTCTTTTCTGAAAGTGTACAGCAGTGACAACAGAAGTCAGCGCAAAGTCTACTGTATTTGCACTAAGCAGTTTGCCTCTCGGCCACAGAGTGGCGGTAGAGCTGTGTGTATCCCGTTTCCTGTCGTGAGTGCACGTCCAACGCTGGATGTGAGGCCACAGTGAGCTGTCTCTTCCCACAGATCGAAGATGGCGGTGTCGGTGTTTCCCGGCGTGCGGCTCCTCTCAATCGGAGACGCAAACGGAGAAATACAGCGTCACTCCGAGCAGCAGCCTCTACGACTGGAGGTGAAAGCCACACAGGACGCGGCGCTGATCAACCTCTCCAACGGTGAGTGGACTTGAGACAGCTCTTCCATACCCCGGTTCGGCCTGGGCTCCTTGTTAACTGACGTTACCCTGGCTAACTAGCCAGAGCTAAATGCTAAAAAGCTAGCTAGCTAACCGATGCGAGTGCCTGGTCTTGCACGTGTGTGCGGGTGGGGGTTCCACTTTAAAACCGACTGGTTCCACCTATAGAATCCAACGTAATGGGGACTGTTTTCACTTATCGCTATTAGCTAGCTAGCTACCATAACTTAGGTAGCTAACGTTACTTCTCCAGCACCACGACAGCGCACACTGTTGTTAGCTTAGCTAACTATAGGTGGTTAGCTTTAGCAAGCTTACTGCGCTCATTTCGTGGCTTGTGGACCACGTTTTTATTCCTATCTATTTGTCTTGAGGAATATTCTTTAACTTATTTATTTAATGCGAAGTAGTCTGTTTTAGCTCACACGAGACGTTTCCTGGACAGCAAGCTAAGTGTGACCAAGCACATTAGATACCCATCTACCCCTGTTTACTAATATCAACTTGCTAACAATTTAGCGCCAGATTGCCTTTCAATGATGCACTATCCTATCCCGCAGCTGAGCACTTTATCCAGCTCGCTACACATTAACGCAGATAGCCAAAGCTAATTGACATGTTAACGTGCCCTTTCATTTTTGCCCCAATAAGCTATCAGCCATACTACGCAATGGTTTGCCCTTAATGCCACAGAGTTCTAACAGTTAAAACAAACTGCGTCATTTGAGCATTGCCCTCTTTATTAGCTAGTTTGATAGTTATGATAAAGCAAGATAACATTTGACTCTTTGAGATGGGTATCTTAAAAGTGTGTTTTGTTTTGGAACGTCGTCTTTGCGCACAGCGGTGCAAACAAGCAAGCTAACCCCGGTGGCTCGCGCGTACTACTTTATGGTTATCTAATCTACTGTAGATGCCTAGCTGAGTGAATAAATATCGATACACGAAATATATATTTTTGAAACAGGCTAAATATGGGTCCTTGTGTTTCGATGAGCTAAACCAGGCTCGTATTAGTTATTCATCTTTGTTCTCCCCTGAACAATAGCCAGCTAGTCCCCCACCTCCCTACTCCCCTGTCGATCACTTGTGTGCTCGCGCTGAGCGCTTGCAGCTTTTGTTACACTGAGGCACAGATGGGATGTCCCTTTCAAGAAGCCGTGATGTCCCTAGTTTTGATACAGTCAAGCTTGGGCTGTGGGGAAAGTAGAAATGTATGTGTGGCAGGATGTTTTTCAAGGTGTCCTATCAAAGTTTTATGATATGTGTGATTGCCTGGTCCGGTCCATAGGCCCAACAGCCGTTTCCTCTTCCAACATTCCCATGATGATGGAAGATAAACGTTTCCACACCAGGCAGGAATGAACTCCCGATTGAATTGCTACATAGAGCAGCACGACTGAGTCTAAAGTAATTCCACGTGGAAAAATAACCTCAGTGTCTTGCCACACAATCATTTTATTTCTGCTTTATTATAGACACAAAAGCACCTCAATCAAACACAGCACATTAGTACTGTCTGTCTTTCATGCTGGAATGGGTGTAATTACATTGTCCATGAGGGGCAATGCCTTGACCCAGCAAAAATAGCACAATTTTGCTCTTCACTTTGACAAGTGTCTATTATGACCTGACATTATCCTGTTAGAACATTGACATGACTGTCATCTGGTTGTTCCATATCTGTAACATGTCTATAGTGACAGTCCTTGTCCCCCATCTGTCATTGTCGTTTACCACAATGTTCAGCTGTGGGCCTTGTAGACAGGCCAGGTCTAGTGGAGGGAGATGGTTGTAGCCTACATATTTTAAATCATGCACTCTATCTCCCAGCCTTTGCATCGAACACACACTTGTTAAGCAACACACACACTCCGGCTCTCATATTTATCGCAGGATAATCCGGTGTCAGACGCTAGTTTGGTCTGTTAATAAAACATGCTGCATCTGGCTAATCTAAGTAACAGCACTAGTCTTAATCCCATCACAACTGCTGGATTATACCACAGATTATCTCACTGCCATGCGGGCACAGCACTAGACCTACCTTGCCAATATATTGCTTTCACATATCCAGTCTTTAAAACTATGTCATCTTAATCATCCAGGGGTGTGTGTGAAATAGCTTCAATATAAGAAATTACCCACTTTCCCTTAGCTAAAGGAGGTTAAAAATAGCTCTTTGCTTGCTGCTATCCATGAGATGCTATAATGCTAATTGAGTCAATAAAGCGATGTGTGTGATCAGGCCAGTTCTGTTAGCATGTTGTTCTTCATGTTGTGTGACCTACGGGAAGCCACGTACTCCTGTGCCACACTTATTCCATGAATGACCTGTTGTAGGAATGTTGCTAGGCCCTAACTATTGTTTGACTCCTCTCACAGCAGAGGAGACATGTGTGTTCAAGTGTTCGGTCTCCAGGGACACAGAGTGCAGTCGCGTGGGGAAACAGTCGTTCATCATCACGCTGGGCTGCAACAGCGTCCTGCTACAGTTCACCTCACCTGCAGGTAGCTAACCCCCGGCAACCAACGCCACTCTGTCTCAGAGAATGCTGTCATTGTCTGTCTGTTTTTTCTGTCTGTCTTTGACTGCCTGCCAGTAGGCTATATCTGTCTCTGTCATTGACCCTCTGTCTCCTGTGTGTCTGTCTTTGAATCCCTGTCCTAGTGCACATGTTCCTGTCCTCATAAAGAGATTCTTATTGTTTCTCATACTTGTCTTGCCTCTGTCATCCTTGTGAACTGTTATAATTGGTTATTATTATTGTTTGTTTGATTTCTCCCCATTATGACTGGCTTAAGACCGTTTATAACTTGTCTGATTTGTCCTGCTGTTACCTGTTATGACGATCTCCTCAGAGTTCTCATCGTTCTATAACCTCCTGAAGAACTGCCGCGGCCACAGTGGAGAGCAGTCGGTCTTCAGCGACAGGACAGAGGAATCATCCGCAGTACAGTACTTCCAGGTGCACACGCAGAATCTGACATGCATTGCAATAAATCATTTATTCCAACCTTTATTAGCTCAGTGACCATATTAAAACACCTCATGAAAAATAAGCTCTTCTGTCACTTTATTTTCCTCTCTCTCCCTTGTTCTTTCTCTCTCTCCTTCGCTCCTCCAGTTCTATGGCTACCTCTCCCAGCAGCAGAACATGATGCAGGACTACGTCAGGACAGGAACCTATCAGAGGGCCATCCTCCAGAACCACACTGACTTCAAGGACAAGGTACTGATGCACTGTCCTGGGACTTAAATATAGCTTGTTCTGAATTGAGTCCTTTGCTGTATTTGAAACTAAACTGTTGTTTAATTGGATTGGGCAGTAGACACTGCTGGATTTCATTGATGTCTTTACCAGGAAAGAATTAGAGTCCATTCCCCTCTCTCTCTCTCTAGGTGGTGTTGGATGTGGGCTGTGGTTCAGGGATTCTGTCATTCTTTGCTGCTCAGGCTGGGGCTAGGAAGGTCTACGCTGTGGAGGCCAGCACCATGGCCCAGCATGCAGAGGTAACAGACACACTAAACTATGCTGAAATTTAGTGACCTATATATTTTCAATTAACTGCACTTTTTCTGGCCCGCAAATTGATTTTGACAAACTAATCAAAGCCCTCGAGCTGAAAAGTTTGCCACCCCTGCTCTAACCCTATCCTCTTCTTGACATGCTATGTAGCCATAAATCTGGCAGATGTATCAGTCTCACTCTCATACACACACACACTAACCCTCCACTAGGTCCGGGTGACCTCTAACCCTCTGGTGTCCCCTCCACAGGGTCCTGGTGAACCCTAACCTTCTGGTGTCCCCCCACCCCCCCCACTAGGTCCTGGTGAACTCTAACCCTCTGGTGTGTCCCCCACTAGCTCCTGGTGAACACTAACCGTCTAGGGGACCGTGTGGTGGTGATCCCTGGTAAAGTAGAGGAGGTTACGCTACCTGAGCAGGTGGACATCATCATCTCAGAGCCCATGGGCTACATGCTCTTCAACGAGAGGATGTTGGAGAGCTACCTCCACGCCAAGAAGTTCCTCAAGCCTAGTGGTGAGACAGAGGGAAGGTTGGAGGGAGAGCATAGGGAGGGAAGGAGAAAGGGAGAAAATGTCAAAAGGTCTAAAGATTATTTTGAAACCCAAGCAGTAAATAATATTCTACATTTTAAAACTGAGAGACATATTCATCGTGACTAGCCACTGGTGATTGTACCATCATTAACTGGCTTCATGTGTGTCGCAGGTAAAATGTTCCCCACCATCGGTGACGTGCACCTGGCCCCCTTCACAGACGAACAGCTCTACATGGAGCAGTTCACCAAGGCCAACTTCTGGTGAGTAGGAGGGGAGGGAGGAGAGAAACGGGGAGTAGGAGGAAGGATGGGGTTGGAGGGACGGGGGGGAAGTGGCAAGAGAAGAAGCTCTGGGAGTAGAAGCAGTGAATGTACGGAGATATCAGTCACTTTTTGTTGTGCTGCTGTAGTTGATGGGATTGAGTTGATGATGATTCTCTCTCCCTCATTCAGGTACCAGCCTTCCTTCCATGGTGTGGACCTCTCAGCCCTGCGAGGAGCAGCGGTGGATGAGTACTTTCGCCAGCCCATTGTGGTACGTAGAATTCGCAGTTGTATGTCAGACTCTTGAACACCCATCTTCTGACATTGCCTGCCCCGCACACCATGTCGGTTAAAGCGATACCCCCCCCCCAAGATGATTGGGGTGCAGGGGGGGGCGGTTAACTAGGATATGTATATGGGAGGGGTGTTTAAGGCCTGAAATAGTCAGGGGGTATGTGGGGACGAGCTGTTTGTGGAAAATTGGGTTGCATAGTACGGACTGGCCTGTGTGTTTGTTTATGTCTAAGGGTGGTACATGAGGTATGTGTGTTTATGGGCAAACACTGATGCAGGATAGGAGATGGACTGTATGGGAGTGTGTGTTTGTGGTAGAAGATACCACCGTCACACTGTGTGTGTTATGACGGCTGGGATAAATAAGTTAGATGCGGTCTGAGTTTAGGATCCCAATGTTTTCGCCCAATCCAGCTCCCCCAGTCTTACACCACAGAACCAACAGTGAGGTTTCAACAGTACTGTCACTGCTCATAATGGTTATTCATTGAATTAATCTCAACCCTTTTTATCACACACAGCGACACACCACACACACCGACACATACACATCATTTTCCAGCGGTAGTCAGCTGTGTAGGCCTCCTCCGTGCCTACTCCTCTGTTACTCTGCTGGGTGAGCCGGGCCCGGTCGGAGGGCCTGGTTCTGGGTACAGCCTCTGTTCTAGATCATTAAATTAAGTCATAGACCGTCTCCGTACCAACTCTAGCCAATGCTGCCGTAAAACATTTCTACCTCACTGGGACTTACCTGGATACTCTTGCTTCCCTCTTCCCCGTCTCTCTCCTTCCTCCTCTTTCTTTCCCTCCACCTCTCAGGACACATTTGATATCCGTATCTTGATGGCCAAGTCAGTCAAATACACAGTCAACTTCCTGGAGGCCAAAGAGGAGGATTTGTACAGGTCTGTGTGCCGTTTGTCTGTGTCTGTTATTCCCTCATATATTTATTATTGAATTGTTATTCATAGATTGAGTTGAGAATTGAGATGCGTAGATACATGTTACTGAATGTAGGGGTGTCCTACTTCTCTAATATGGGGCTACTTCCGATTTGGAATTTTCTACATCAGCAAAAGTACTACATAATTCCTTCTAGTGTCTAAAGAAAACCTTAAAGCAGCAATCAGCAGTAGTAACAATAACAAAGCCAATTCCCCGTCCTTCCTTATGTAAAAAACGGAGGGATGGGCCTGGAGAAATGTAACCACTCTCAAATTCATAGACTGAGCTATGGATGCAAGGACTGACCATCCATGATATCAACATTATAGTTTTAACCATGTTTTGATGATATATATTGTTTACATTTACTTTGTTTACAAATATTGGAGTAAAACAAGGTTATATTTTGGGTTCTGATGGGGTACGGGAGTTGAACTAAGCTCATGAGGCATTTATAAGTTATATTCTTCAAGACTTAATGGGTATATATCATTAATTTATGTCCAAAAAATGGATGTAGCAACAGCTGATTGCCCCTTTAACTAGACTAACGCTTATCCCACTCTTTTCTCTTTCCCTCTTTTCCCTTCTCTCGCTCTCTCTTTCAGGATAGAGATTCCCTTTAAGTTCCATATGATGCACTCAGGGCTGGTGCACGGCCTGGCCTTCTGGTTCGACGTAGCGTTCATGGGATCAATGTAAGTTGGCCTGGGCTGCCTTAACCAGGGCTGAATTGTGTGTGGTCAGGAGTAAAATCACTTGATCCAGGACTCCTGACCTACATGGATCCAGGATTCCTGACCTACATGGATCCAGGACTCCTGACCTACATGGATCCTGACTACAGCCACACCGTCACTTTCCTTTTTCTTTCATCACTTCTTTTTCTCACAGACATTGAAATAAACACAAAGACATAAAGCGGCTACAACTTAAAAGCAATACAATACATTCACAATAGAAACATTTCACAATATGTTGTAAAGGGCTGTTCCTACTGAATATCTGACCATGCTTGTACAGTAGTAGGATGACGCTGATTGAACCTTAAAGTATACTGACCTCTAATCCCCCCCCTCTCTGCAGGGTGACAGTGTGGCTCTCTACAGCCCCCACAGAGCCCCTGACCCACTGGTACCAGGTCCGTTGTCTGCTCCAGTCACCCCTCTTCACCAAGGCAGGAGACACACTTTCCGGCACAGCACTGCTCATCGCCAACAAGAGGTGAGAGACTGTAGAGGGATCTACTGGGAGTCTGTTGGGGAGGGGAGGCTTTGGTGTTAGTGTGTTGCCATTCACCTCTAGGCCCAGGCTTGTGTTATATTATGACAGTTCTGAATGAATGTGTGTAGGTGATATACAGTGAGCTCCAAAAGTATTTGGACAGCGACAATTCTAAAGAAAATTGCCTCATACAATGACTATGGGGATGAAGTGCAGACTAAGCTTTAATTTAATTTTCATCCATATCAGGTGAACCATTTAGAAATAGGTTCCAATTATTTTGTGCCCAATTGAAATTAATGGAAACTAATGAATTGTCATTTTTGAGTCACTTTTATTGTAAATAACAATATAATGTTTCTAAATACTGTGGATGCTACCATGATTACATATATTCCTGAATGAATCGTAAATAATGAGTGAGGAAGTTAGTGTAAGCGTTCCTTCCATGTTTACACTGTAACCTCATGCTAACCTCTCACCACTACAATAACAGGGGAGGTTAGCATTTGGTGGGGTGGGGTTCGTGGATGATATTTGTGCGTCTGCAACCTCATGTATCAAAACAACAAAATGTCTCACTGCCTCAATATTTTTGGAGCTACCCAGTGCCTTTGGAAAGTATTCAGAACCCTTGACTTTTTCTACATTTTGTGAGGTTATAGTCTTACTCTAAAATGTATGAAATAAATAAAATCCTCAGCAATTTACACACACCAGCCCATAACGACAAAGTGAAAACAAGTTTGTAGAAATGTTTGCAAATTTATTTAAAATACATGAACTTACCTTATTTACGTAAGTATTCAGACCCTTTGCTATGAGGCTCGAAATTGAGCTCAGATGCATCCTGTTTCCTTTGATCATCCTTGAGCTGTTACAACAACTTGATTGGAGTCCACCTGTGGTAAATTAGATTGATTGGACATGATTTGGAAAGCCACACCTGTCTATATACGGTCCCACAGTTGACAGTGCATGTCAAAGCAAAAACCAAGCAATGAGGTCGAAGGAATTGTTGGGAAACTCCGAGACAGGATAGTGTCGAGGCACAGATCTGGAGAAGGGTGCCAAAACATTTCTGCACCATTGAAGGTCCCCAAAGAACACAGTGGCCTCCATCATTCTTCAATAGGGAAGAAGTTTGGAACCACCAAGACTCTTACTGGAGCTGCCCTCCCGGCCAAGCTGAGCAATCGGGGGAGAAGGGCCTTGGTCAGGGAGGTGACCAAGAACCCGATGGTCACTCTGTCAGAGCTCCAGAGTTCATGTGTAGAGATAGGAGAACCTTCCAGAAGGACAACCATCTCTGCAGCACTCCACCAATCACGCCTTAGTGGTTGTGGTCAGATGGAAGCCACTCCTCATTAAAATGCATATGACAGCCTGCTTGGAGTTTGCCACAAGGCACCTAAAGGACTCTCAGACCATGAGAAACACAATTCTCTGGTCTGATGAAACCAAGATTGAACTCTTTGGCCCGAATGCCAAGTGTCACATCTGGTGGAAACCTGGCACCATCCCTACGTCCCTAGCATGGCGATGGCAGCATTTACATTTAAGTCATTTAGCAGACGCTCTTATCCAGAGCGACTTACAAATCATGCTGTGGGGATGTTTTTCAGAGGCAGGGACTGGGAGACTAGTCAGGATCGAGGCAAAATGAACAAAGCAAAGTTCAGAGAGATCCTTGATGAAAACCAGCTCTCGAGCACTCAGGCGAAGGTTCTCCTTCCAACAGGACAACAACTCTAAGCACACCGCCAAGACAATGCAGACGTGGCTTCGGGACAAGTCTTTGAATGTCCTTGAGTGGCCAGCCAGAGTCCGGACTTTAACCCGATCAAACATGTTTGGAGAGACCAGAAAATCATATCAAATTGTATTTGTCACATGCGCCGAATTCAACAGGTGTAGACCTTACTGTGAAATGCATACTTACAAACCCTTAACCAACAATGCAGTTTTAAGAAAATACCAATAAAAAAAGTATGCCATAAGAATAACTAATAATAAAAGAACAGCAGTAAATAACAATGGCTATATACAGGGGGTACCTGTGTCAAGGTAATTGAGGTAATATGTACATGTACGTAGAGTTATTAACCTTAGTTATTAACCCATCCCGGATCCGGTATATTTGTCATCAGCAACGCTGAATAGCATAGTGCAACAGTCAAAAAATATTACTAGAAAATATTCATATTCATGAAATCACAAGTGAAATATAGCGAAACACAGCTTAGCCTTTTGTTAATCACCCTGTCGTCTCAGATTTTGAAATTATGCTTTACAGCGAAAGCAATACAAGTGTTTGTAAGTTTATCGATAGCCTAGCATAGCATTATGTAGACTTAGCATCAGGAAGCTTGGTCACAAATCAGAAAAGCAATCAAATGAATCGTTTCACCTTTGAGCTTCGGATGTTTTCACTCACGAGACTCCCAGTTAGACAGCAAATGTTCCTTTTGTTCATAAAGATATTTTTTATATCCAAATACCTCCGTTAGTTTGATGCGTTATGCAGAGGAATCCACCGGAAATAGCAGTCACGACAACACAGGCAAAAATTCCAAATTATATCCATAATATTGACAGAAACATGGCAAACGTTTTTTATAATCAATCCTCAAGGTGTTTTTCAAATATCTATTCGATAATATATCAACCGGGACAGTTGGCTTTTCACTAGGACCGGGAGGAAAAATGGCTACCTCTCTGTGTTGCGCAGGGAGGGGGGGCAATACAAATAGTCTAGGTAGCCATTTGATTAGCTGTTCAGGAGTCTTATGTCTTGGGGGTAGAAGCTGTTTCGGAGCCTCTTGGACCTAGACTTGGCGCTTCGGTACCGCTTGCCATGCGGTATCTGAGAGAACAGTCTGACTAGGGTGGCAGGAGTCTTTGACAATTTTTAGGGCCTTCCTCTGACACAGCCTGGTATAGAGATCCTGGATGGCAGGAAGCTTGGCACCAGTGATGTACTGGGCCGTACGTACTACCCCCTGTAGTGCCTTGTGGTCGGAAGCCAAGCAGTTGCCATACCAGGCAGTGATGCAACCTGTCAGGATGCTCTCGACGGTGCAGCTGGCAGCTTGTAGAGCCTTTTGAGGATCTGAGGACCCATGACAAATCTTTTCAGCCTCCTGAGGGGGGATAGGATTTGTCATGCCCTCTTCATGACTTCCTTGGTGGGCTTGGACCATGTTAGTTTGTTGGTGATGTGGATGCCAAGGAACTTGAAGCTCTCAATCTGCTCCACTACAGCCCCGTCGATGAGAATGGGGGCGTGCTCTGTCCTCCTTTTCCTGTCGTCCACAATCATCTCCTTTCTCTTGATCACATCGAGGGAGAGGTTGTTCTCCTTGCACCGCACGGTCAGGTCTCTGACCTCCTTATAGGCTGTCTCGATGTTGTCGGTGATCAGGCCTACCGCTGTTGTCATCGGCAAACTTAATGATGGTGTTGGAGTCCTTTCTTCCCGTGCAGTCATGAGTGAACAGGGAGTACAGGAGGGGACTGAGCACGCACCCCTGAGGGGCCCGCATGTTGAGGATCAGCGTGGCGGATGTGTTGTTTCCTGCCCTCACCACCTGGGGGCGGCCCGTAAGGAAGTCCGGGATCCAGTTGCAGAGAGAGGCGTTTAGTCCCAGGGTCCTTAGCTTAGTGATGAGCTTTGAGGACACTAACGCTGAGCTGTAGTCAATGAATAACATTCTCACATAGGTGTTCCTTTTGTCCAGGTGGGAATGGGCAGTGTGGAGTGCAATAGAGATTGCATCATCTGTGGATCTTTTGGTGCGGTATGCAAATGGCATCGATGTGAGACATGACCAGCCTTTCAAAGCATTTCATGGCTACAGACGTGAGTGCTACGGGTCGCTAGTCATTTAGGCAGGTTACCTTAGTGTCCTTGGGCACAGGGACTATGGTGGTCTGCTGTGCAGCAACGCTCCCCATCCAACCTGACAGAGCTTGAGAGGATCTGCAGAGAAGAATGGGAGAAACACCCCAAATACAGGTGTGCCAAGCTTGTAGCGTCCTACCCAAGAAGACTAGGCTATAATTGCTGCCATAGGTGCTTCAACAAAGGATTTGAAAACTTATGAAAATGTCATATTTCAGTTTTTTTAAATAATATAAATCAAGAAACTACAAACTTATTTTTGCTTTGTCATTGTGAGGTATTGTGTTTAGATTGAGGGATTTAAAACATAAAATAATAATAAATGTTAAAAATGATGTAATAAAATGTGGAAAACGCCAAGGGGTCTGAATACCTTCCGAAAGCACGGTATATATGTGTATTACAGATGTGTGCTTGCTGAATCTGTGCTTCTCTGTCTGTCTGTGTTGGTCTGTGTTAATCTATCCTCCTCCATTCTCACCTCCTCCCATACCAATCCCTGGCTGTCCTCCCTCCTCACAGACAAAGCTACGACATCAGTATTGTTGCCCAAGTGGACCAGACAGGCTCCAAGTCCAGCAACCTCCTGGACTTGAAGAACCCCTTTTTCAGGTGAGTTGGTCTGTTCCGCTGCCCTCGGCCTGTGCCATTCAGGATAACGAGGGGGGAAGGGGAGCTCCCTCTCATGGCGTGTATGTTGTTGTGTATGTGTGTGTTTTTGTAGGTACACAGGCAGCACCCCCACCCCCCCTCCTGGGTCGCACTACACCTCCCCCTCTGAGACCATGTGGAACACTGGGGGGGCCTACAGCATGAGCCAGGGCATGGCTGTGTCAGGTAAATACACACACATAGAGGACACTGGTAGAGGACACACACAGAGGACATACACACTGCATGGGGCAGAACCCACACACACACACTGCATGAGGCAGAACACTGCTGTGTCAGGTAAACGCACAGACGATACACACAATCTGACCCATGATAGCATCATCAGGCAAAAGTATCCATACAACATCATGACTAAATGTCTTACTAAACTGTAGGGATATCACAGAATAGATCAGGCTGACAGAGCAGCTGATAGATGGGGGATGCATGCTCTCTCTGAGGGGAAAACGGTGTGTGAGAGAGAAAGGATGCTTATGTTTCTCCTGTGCTTTATTCCCATTTCGCTCCCTTTCTCTCCCCATCTCTCTCGTTCCCTCTCCTCCCCATCTCACTCTCTTCCCCGTCTCACCCTTTCATCTCTCTCTCTCTCTCAGGGATGCCTACAGCCTATGACCTCAGTACAGTCATGGGCAGCGGCTCGACGGTGTCCCACAACAACCTCATCCCCCTCGGTAGGATACTACGGACTGATGGGCTGACAGACAAGCACAGACCGTGTGACTGACTGTGTGTGTTTGCACGTTTGTGTGTGCGTTAATACACAGTCTCACTATTTCCTCTGTTCCCGCCCTCAGTGAACACAGGGATAGTGAATCACACCCACTCCAGGATGGGCTCCATCATGAGCACCGGAATCGTCCAGGGTATGTCTCTTTATACACTATACAAATGACTTAAATGTAATGTAATGTATACAAGGGTTTCCTAAAATGATTTAAATAACGAACTCAAGTTTTGATTATTTGAATCAGCTGTGTAATGCTAGGGCAAAAAACAAAATGTGCACCTGGGGGGGGGGCTGCACTAAACTACATCAAGTCAAGTTTCCTAAACGCCTGTGACATAGTTGGCCCACAACCAATCAAGGGAAGGTGATAACACTTTCCCCCTCTCTCCCTCCCACCCCCCACCCCATCTCTCCAGGAGCTTCTACTGGCCAATCAGGTCCTAGCAGCAGCAGCAGCTCTAACCAGCAGCAGCAGAATTATCCCGTCACCAACCAGTTCACCATGGGGGGACCCGCCATCTCCATGGCCTCTCCCATGGCCATCCCTAGCAACACCATGCATTATGGGAGTTAAGACCTCGTCACCCTTCACATCCGAACCCCTGCATGACCTCTACTAGCCCCTCCCCCCGACCGACCACAGCCAGAACCAGAATACCAAAACCAGTGCTGTCGTGTTGTCCCTTCAGCACCTTCCTTTGTCCTTTACTGTCCATCTCTCTATCACTGGAGTTATTCTCATATCCGTCCCTCCCCGCCGCTCTCTCCGCTTTGAGAGCTGTTCCCCATCTCCCCCTCTCATCATCGTGCAGCAGCTATGATATCACCAGTCCAGCCAGAGGGTGGCAGCACCTCTACTTTCAACTGACAGACTGATCAGCACAAAGATTTGGCAGTTTTTCTGAATGGAGAGCTGAACTGAACTTTGTTTGACTGGACCTTTTTTATGCTTTACAGACACATGTACACCTACACATACACATTGAACACAGAGACTTTTGCTGCAAAGAATAACTCAATGCACGACTGTACAGCAGGTATCATCTCCTTTATCCGGGTTCCCTCCCTTTTGGACATTTCGCCTCCCCTTGTGCCAGTGTGATGCCCCACCCTTCCTCCTCCTCCACCAAACACAAACCCAACCCCATCCACTGCAGCCAGTTGCTATCCCCCCCCCCTTATCGCTGGATTGGATGTCCCCCACTACAGATCTGCACTGAAAGGACAGAGGGCTTTCCTGTACAGTAGAACACTATGAACACCCCTCACTGATGCCATTTTGTTTTCATATTGAGGCACTTCTCCACCTGCCTGTAGAGCCTCTCTCCTTAAACGGCCCCATTCCAGAGCGATAGCTAGCTCCCCCCAAGGTGTTTGTCTGGTCATCCATAGTGGTAGTCTTTAGCCCAGTAGACCTAGGCTATCTCAAAAGACACCCTATTCCATATACAGCGCTCTACTTTTGACTAGAGCCACATGAAGTGCACTGGAAAGGGACTAGGGTGTCATTTGAGACGTAGCCTAGATGTCAGTGTGTATGACGTGATCTTGAAGAACATCAACTCTGGAACTCTGTTAGAACCTCACCTCCGATTGAGGTGTGTTGTCCAAAGCCAATGAGCTTCGAGGACACTGCAGCAGACCCGGCCCCCCACTCCCCTTCATAGCCAATCAGGATTGCATTGAGCCAACGGTATTGGTGGAAGCAGGATGAACCCACAGAAAGACAGACTGACAGTATGGACCAAGGACACTGATGTTGGCCGTTGGAGCAGCTGTATCCTAGTTTACATTCTTCCCCGGTTTCCTTTCCTTCATTTTGAGACTGCGGTTCAGACTGAGGTGGGGAGTTCAGAATAGATGGAGTAGGAAGTCACCTCTTTCCCTCCTCACTACCTATGATATCCAGACTCTTAACATATCTAAACCTCTCCTCCCGCCTTTCCCGGGCAAGTCGATTGCCCAACCTTCAGACAAAGACTTAATGGACATGTATGCATTGCTTCCAGTCACAATTTGTGGACTGAGTTTAAATTTTGATTTAGCAAGTTTTATGAAGAGAAAATGTCTTGCTAGTTTGTAGGGTTAACTTTTCAGTTGTCTTTATTTGTTTCACAGAAAAGCAACAAACAAAAAAGTATAAAAGGAGTAAATTAAATGTTGGTGGAGAAGTCCCCAAAAAAATCTTTGGATCGAGTCTTATAATTAACTTGAGATAGCTTAGCATTCAAACGCTACTTTTCTCTGGGACCTCTTGATGGAAAGTGCATCAGGAAGACTTGTGCCGCCTCCTGTTTGTATTGCTCCAGGTAAGAAATTGCCCCTGACAATTAGCCACAGATCTAGGATCATATTTTCCTAACCAAAACCAGCAGTTAGGGACCACTAATGAAATCTGATTTTATGTCACCTTGAGGGTAAGTCAAATCTTGTGCCTTACACTGAGCCTACATGGTCAGCAGACATTGACGTGTCCAAGGAATATAGCTGTAAATGGATGTCTTCCAAGCACACACAAAGCAACTACATCTGAAGTGCTCGGCTGTCTCAAATCTCAGGGCAAACAAGAATCTGTTTTCAACGTACAGTAAGCAGAGCACTGACAACTTGAGGGCTGGAGCCAATGCAACTTCCTCATGAAATAGTAGATAAGATGGAAGGCTGCAAAATATCCACCATCTCCAGCCCAGTACCTACCAACTTATCTTAATTGAATCAGATGGCAGGCTTTTGTTCCAGCCCAGCACAAGACAGCACTCCAGGACCGGTGTTAGAGACCCCTGCCCTCGGGCTGTAGTCAACACCAAGAAGACAAGCAATTGACTGGAAGGACAGTTTATTCACACAAACAGAAGTCTGAACAAAGAGGAAAGAATAATTAAATACACTGACAAACCCTTTAATTTACAAGTATCTACAAAAAGAAAAAGTTGTGTGGATACATTAGTCAGCACAGTACTACACGTTCCAGGTCATAGGAGTGGTTTGAGTTCTAGAACAACCCATTTCAATCTCAAGAGGTATACAACCTCACCCGCAGATGGCTGGCATGGGTGTAGTAGGCCTTGACTAGCCAAGCTGTAACATACCTGTTGAGCCAACTCGTCGGATTGTAGAATCAGGTGTTTTTGCTTGGCTAAGGTGGATAAGGTTGGCCACCCCTGTATTAGTACATTAGTTCATTCATACAGCATTTCCCTCATCTCAAGATCAGACTGCAGCTGAGGATTTCAAGTCTAAAGAACTCCTTTCCTTGGTCTCCATCTGCACTGACATGACAGAACTGAGCTGGTTGGAGCAGATCTCATATGGAAGAGCAGATCTTCCTCATGTTTTTTAGTGCAGATAAGAGGAAGTCTGACTGTTGAGGTGCATCCAACTTCTCCATGATAAATATTGATTTATTACAATATACAAGTGCAGAATTTACAGCGGAATCATTTTCTTCTTTACCTCTTTCTCCCTCCGTGGTGTCCAATTGTTTAGTAGCTACTATCTTGTCTCATCGCTCCAACTCCCGTACGGGCTCGGGAGAGACGAAGGTTGAAAGTCACGCGTCCTCCGATAAACAGTGCGGCTTGGTTGGGTTGTGTAACACACAGTACTTTTAATGGGCTGCTGATCCACTTAAGTCCATAATGTACTAGAGTAGGGCTCACACATCCAGAACCTCCAACACAACATTATGGGTACCTTTCTGACCACTTGTCAGTCCTCTGGATCCTTATTATTGGTTAGAGCTTCGGAGTATGCAGGAGCTACGTCCCCTTATCTGATCTGAAAGGACTGGACCCACGGAGCTAAAAACAACGTCCACACAGGTGTCAAACTGATTTCATCCAACGTTCCCTCTCGACTCAGTCCTCACACGACAATGTAGTTAGTCAACGGCGAAATCGCCATCATCCGTTTGGTGGTTAGCCAGCTAGCTACTCTACCAATGCTCACAGAGTAGGTAACAAAAACCTAAACCTTTTATCTAGTCCTTTCAGATTCCCCAGTGGTCTCAAACATTGACACATCTCCCTCCCCCTGGTTCCTCTTGGTCAGTGGGCCTTGTTGGTCAATATTGTTGCTGGGTGCGAGTGTAGGAACTGGTGTGCGAGTCGCTGTCTGGAAGAAATACATCTGAAAGATAGCATAGAGGGACAGAGGAGACTGGTATAAAGGGTTAGAAACTTAACAAAGAACTATGAGGTTTATAGCTAGCCATAGACTGAAGTATGGTGTTGGAGATGAGACATGAAACATTTCCCCTGAGGCTCATACAGCTGAGACATTCCCATTTAGATTATGATTAGGGCCTGGTTCAAACATTTTTTGGGATAAGTGAAATGATGACTACTTTCTATATTCATGTCAGACCATGATCACTGCCATTCTTCTTCAAAGTATTTGAACAGGGCCTAGGAGGATGGGGCTAGGTAACTATTACCCATAGCACTCTTATAGTGGGCTCTTACCTTGCAGCCAATTGATAGCAGCGCATGGAGAACGACGATTGTTGCCACGGTGGCAAAAGCAGTCACCTTGGTGTCATCACGGACGACAGGCCAGAAGGTGAGCACCAGGACCGACCCAGAGATCACCATGGCGACCAGGATGAGGAGCCATTGGAGCCATTCGAATGGTAAGATCCACAACACCTGAGGGGGAGGTGATTGGTTTGTTACTTGAGAATAAAATGTTTGGATTGGGTCCCGATCGGATAGAAATATATTATAAAGGAAAGGGTCATATTCACTAGGCACAAAAACGAAAGAAACCTATGAAACCGTAAAGTAGGTACCATCTGAACTTCATTTTCCATTACAAAACATTTAGCTAGGGGATGAATATGTTTTGCTAGCTGAATACAATCCAGACATTCACTAGTGTGTGTCTGCTGACTCACTGAGGTGGGGATGTAGATGAAGAGGGAGTAGCCATAGACACACACTGTATCCAGGAAGGAGTAACCACTCTGCTGCCTCTCCTCCCTCTGCCTCCAGGTCAGGAAACCCCATACACCCAGGGGCACCAGCCAGGCATACAGGAAGATCACTACTGCAGCTATTGTCACTGAGGGAGTGAGAAAAAGCAATCAACACTGCTATTGCATGTAATATAACGGTCTTGAAAAGGGCCTCTGTGCTGAAACGTAAAAAGAAAACAGTCAACAATCCCCTTTGTTTACATATCAATGGTTTCATGTGAGATTTGCTAAGGAGCCACGCTGTAACCCCCAGGTACCATACCTCTGTGGAACTGGGGTCTGTAGTGGTAATGGGAGCTCCCCAGAGAGTTCAGGAAGGTGGACAGGTTCCCACTGATGGCCAGAGAGAACGCCAGCGTCACGCAGATCCAGAAGGGACCTGGACATACGGGGAACCAGGAGGTAAGGTTAGTCTGGGTAGAGGTGGTTCACATTACAACCTAAGATATGCAGAGTTTGGCAAACTGTCTTCCAGTTTTACGGCAATAAAAGTTAACATTCTAAGGTCCAATCTAATTCAGATCTAACTATCTAGGAACAATTGTATCTAAGCTATAGTGGTGATTTGTGTCTATTACCATACAAATCTGGACTCGACTGGAGGGTGTTTGATGAAGTTCCGTCCTGGTAAAGGCATCACCGACCCCTTGACCCTGTCCAGCACCTACATCCCATGACAGGAAGTCAGTCAACCAATTGACATTGTACAGCAACTAACACCACTACATTTACGGTTTCTATATGGAAGATGTGAAACAGCAACATATAGGCCAGTCACATTCAAGCCTATTGTACCTGCATTGTATCCACATTGAAGAACGACTGGTAGTACTCAAAGGTCCAGAAACCGCTAGTTTGTTTCTCCCCTCTTAGGAGCTGTAAACAGTAATGTCAATCAGTTATCCCCATATTGCTTGGTTTTTGGCTGTTTGTGCAAACGTCATTACAAAGGCAAAATTTCAGATTATTAATGTAGTGATGTGATTGGACTCATTCATCATCCTGACCTCTGAACTCTCCTCCTGTCCCTCATCATCGGACATGTCCAGTTTGATGTCCCCAGTGGCACCGGCCGGGGCCGTTCTGCTGGAGCCAGACATACTGAGGGTGGAGGCCCCAGGGTCTGCTAACAATAGGTCAGTTGCCTCCTCAAACTCTAGAGGAGAGGAAGACCGGAGGTTAGAGTGAGGGAATGAGAGAGGAGGTGCAGGACAGTGGCAGTGAGAGATGTAGAGACAATGAGAGAGGGGAAGAGTGAAGAGGTGAAAGGGGATAAACAGAGAGAGGAGGATGGGAGCCACTCCATGAGCCTCACCTTGGAACTTCAGATCATCTGGATTCGCCATGGGAACTCTGGAAAGATGACCACCTCATGCAAAACCTGGAAGGAGATGAGAAATGTACTCATATAACTGTTGAGTCTGACGTATGGCAACAGTCTGTTCTTCTCCCAGATAGGGTAGCCTGCTAGCTTTTGCTACATATGGACAAGATGTTCTCTTTGTTGGCTGCCTTCTAAAGCATACGTAACAGCATCATGTGTAGGCATGCGACATCGAATATGCAGGTGCAATTTTTTAATCTGACAAATGACAGATTGTGTTGATCTGTTTGGCAGGCTAGCAGTCTGTGTCATGTTTATGCCTATAGTTTACTGTAACTCTAGCTAGGTAGCGTCAGATTTATAGTCATACGTTGGCAGTCGTGATCCGAGACTTACCTGTTTGTCGCAGGAGGTTCTGTTGTGTTGTCCGCAATGCGAGCCAGTCAGCTGTTAGCAGTGCTGACACGACCACCCTAGACAGCTGTCGAGCACTGTTGTCTCGCTTTATATCTCAATATCAACTCACCGAACAACAGCAGCACATAGTTAAATATATTTTCTTAAATGTGTACTGCGTTGGATGTCTGAATAAACTAACTAGCTAATGGTGTTAATTTCAACTACTGTGCACTAAATTCTCATTATCACTCGCCTGTTCCACGTCACCTTATGTACACAACGGATCCTGTGTTGGCTCAAGACGGATCATCATGTTCACGTGACCAGGTACAGACGGAAGATAATGCGGTGCGCCAAATGTGAGTGTTTTCTTTGTAATATGGGTGTTATCCGAATGTAACAAAAATAATTAAAAAAAAACATTTGTACTGACATTATATTTATTACTTTATAATGATATTACAGGGATTTAATGACATTCTTTTTAAGCAGAACTGGATATTTGTTTTTTCTTTTTACGGGAAAAATAATAATAATACAACTTTTCACTGACATGCCATTTTGTCTCAATAAATTCAATTTTTTCACATTGGAAATTCATGTATTTTCTGACCCGCTGTGTTTTTTCCGGTCCGAGCCAGTCCGAATGTGAACTTCCGGGAACGATCGGCTTCTGTCTGACGGACATGGCTGCCTCGTGGGTGCTCAGGAGATGGTGCTCCACCTCTGTAGCAGAAGCAGGAGCAGCACCCGCCAATGGCACCCGATGGGAGAGGTTGAAAAATAGCAAATTGGGTAAGAAATCGACCTATCTCTTGGTTGCTGTGTTAGCCCACCACGCCTTTACGAACCTGAACGAACTCATGATCTTTCTTGCTTAACGGTCTTGCCAAAGTCATTAATGAGGTTAACAGATTATGTGACATTACCTTCAAACAAACTGTATCACGTTGTGGCTTTTACACAAGTTAGATTTGAAAATGTACTTCATACACGTCTATGTAAAGGCATTGTTAGCTGTTGATCCTTCACAGTTGCCCCTGCTTGCAATCACAGGGTGGAGGAAGGTACGTGACAGGTTATTGCTGTGACCTCTCTCTGAGACAGTCCCTGTCAGTTTGGAGATGCAATACAATAGTGTTGGCACACAAAACATTATAATTGTGTGCATGCCTCACTACCATGTCTAGGGATATGCTGTCAGTCTGTTTTGTCTTTGTTTTAGTAAACCATCTATCTTATCTCGTGTGAATGCTGTCTGTCTTTTTCTCACAATTCTCTCCCCTCTCAATCAGGTGTGTGGTTTAGCGGCATGTCCAGAGACTACAAGGAGGCGTGTCGTGAGATTGTGGTGGGCGCGTGGGAGAGGCCAATCAAAGCTTCCATCTACCTGAGCCTTCTGGGTGGAGCCGGCACCTGCATCTACACAAACCCCGACGACGCCTCCTTCGAGACCACCATCCTGGATACAGCCAATCATCTCGGGCTCCTGACGCCATGGATACGCAGTGGAACATCGGATGGGCACGTGCAGAAGCTGGCGAAGCTTCGTAACGAGGGAAGGTTACGTCACCTCAGCCTGGGAGTGGTCTCACTCACCTACTTCGCCGATTACAACCCGGACGCCAGTCTTTACGAGGCCCAGTGCTCCAACCTCTCTATCCCCTGGAGGGAGCTCCACACGCGGGTACTGGACATTGGCTTCGCGGGTCGCTGGTGGATCCTGGACCATAAGATGAAGGACTATGATGTGAACGATGAAGAGTTCAAGCACCTGCCGCCTGCTATGGCCGCCACAGTGCCCCCTGGTGTCCAGGGGGTGCAGAATAACGAGAGGCTGCACAAAGAGTCATGGATGCCTCTGAAGACGGAGGAGAATGAGGAGAAGGAAAAGGCATCGGCAGCCGTAGGGGAGGAGGGGGGCATTGTAGAACAGATAAAGATGGATAGTTTAGATCTTGTAGAAACAATAAAAATAAAGATGGGCATTGTTGCTCAACCACAGGAGCTACCTGACCCAGAACCACAGGAGCTACCTGACCCAGAACCACAGGAGCTACCTGACCCAGAACCACAGGAGCTGACGCTGACAGAGACGGAGACACAGGAGTAGCAGACACAAGCTCAAGCAAAGGCCTAATGGACTCAAACATAATGAGATGGCTGAACAAGAATCTCTGAAAGGACATATTTATTGGATGTTGACAAGATGGTATGTGTGTATAAGAGTACCTTCTGCACTGTTTAACGTGTTATATAGCGCCCAAGCCTATTAACACTCTGGACTATAGACATGCCATGATGTTAAATAAATTACTGTTAACAGTTTACTAATGATACTAATGATACTTATTTGGTATTTAGTGCTCTATACTGAGATATGATAATTGATGCCATGGTCAGCAACATGTTAAAGAGATTCTCTAAACGGCCACTACAAAACTTGATATTCTCTGGCCCTTTTGAATTAGTTTTAGCCAGTAGTTCTGAAAGTAGCGCTCACGAGCTAAAAGTGGTCACATGTTCACCATGTCATTGCTCTCGCTCTGCTGTGTGCATCTTGTTAGCTGTCACTAAAATAGTGAGGGGCTGAAGCTCAATAGCTAGAACTATAATTGTTAGGGGGCTGGCCCATGTGGGGGAAAATGTAGGAAAATGGCGAAGCACAGCTTCCAGGAAAACAGTTGCTTTCAAACTAGGGATTTCGTGGTTAATTGAGGTGAAACAGTAATTCTGCTCATAGATTATGCCTGTATGAACTACACATTGACACATCCAGCCCAAAGTGGGAGGTTTAAAACATACTTAGAAGTCACCAAAGTTCCGGAGCACGTCTTTAACAATACAATAAACCTCCTCTAAATGGTCTGGATTTATTAATTATTGTCAAATTAAAGTACTATTGTAAGAATTTGAGTTTTGTGATGATCATTTACTCTGAATACCTCCCCATGATTTGATCTTAGACAAAGCAGAGGCACTATCCAGGGAAGAATATACCAAGATTTTACATTTAATTGGAACATGTAGCAATTTTGGATTCCTCCAGTCCAGACTGTTTTTTAATACTTTCCTCCTCAGGACTAATATCACAGTAGCATTAATTCTCAGTGTGTGACTTCTTCCATAAGAAGTGAGTGTTTGTCTCCCTGAGGTCAGTCAATCAGTATTTTGCCGCCACCTCTTCCTGGGATTATAGAAGCTGTGTGTTGCTGTGCTGCCCTTCAGGTAGATAGAATGGGCATCCTTTCTTCCTAACGTTTGAGAGTAATTATTCCGTTAATCGTATTGCCTTTGACCAACCTCCCTTATCATTGTGGAGCTTAACTCATTTTGTGTAAAAATCCTCTCCAGATTAATCTCTCATACCCTTCTAGCTCTCTTTCACTCCATCTCTCTTCTCTCTCTGTTCATGTCTGTTATTGATCCTGCTGTTGTCTTGACACTGATCCTGCTTTGGCTCCAGTTACTGATCGCCATCTGATCTTTAGGATAGGATCATTCATCGTGATCAGGGGCCATTCACACACGGACAGGGAGCTATTGTGGTCTGCAACACAAGTCAAGGTGGACTAATAGTCTATCACACAAACAACTAGACTCTCAAACATGCTCAAACAGAACTAGACTCTCAAACATGCGCAAATAGAACTAGACTCAAACGTACTCAAACATGTCTAGACATATATGCAGCCTACATCTCACTCAGCGCATGCCAGATGTGCATGATATCTCTGAGCAGCTCAGCAACATTATTGTATCTGGATGATAGCTACTTGCAAATCCTCAGAGAAACATACACACTAACAAAGGCAGCAGTTATCAGAGTACGAGTTTCACAAGGTGACTGAGGGCCTACCCTGAGGCTGGCCCCCTTTTGGATCTCAACCCCCGAGGTCCAGATTCTTTGTAACCCAACCCCAGGATGGAACCAAAGACTAACCTGAAACTGACCTTATTTTGTATTTATTTAACTAGGCAAGAACAAATTCCTATTTACAATGACGGCCTACCCCGGCCGAACCCAGATGACGCTGTGCCAATTGTGTGCCGCCCTATGGGACTGCCAGTCATGTCCGGATATGATCCAGCCTGGATTCAAACCAGGGACTGCAGTGATGCCTCTAGCACTGAGATGCAGTGCCTTAGACCGCTGTGCCACTCCGGAGCCCAAAGGGGTCAAGAGGTGAAACAATTGTCATTTACAAACCACTGGTGAGGACGGTCGAATGTCACATGAGAGGCAGGTCTTTTGGATCAGAACTGCCTTAGTTGAAGGATTAATATTTTATGGTTCAAAACCCCTTGTCAAACCTAATGCTCATGAATAATACAAATTATTCAAACCAAACAGTCTTGTTTTTGGATGGATGCAGTTACTCATACACTCTGTTTATGTGTGTCAAGTCCACAGGACGAGAATGAGATTCTATTTCTATGGTCAAGTAAATCCCGTTAGTGATAATACCAGTCTACAATCTCTTAGACATAAATGGGTAAGAACATGTAAGAACTGTTTTAATCAGCATGGAATTCCTGTCATCCAACACCACTCAATTATCTTACATCCTTCCACCCAGCCGTCTCTCAATCCCCTTTCCCCCACCCAGCCGTCTCCTCCCCTCATCCTTCCACCCAGCCGTTTCCCCTCCTCTCATCCTTCCACCCAGCCGTCTCTCAATCCCCTTTCCCCTCCTCTCATCCTTCCACCCAGCCGTCTCTCAATCCCCTTTCCCCTCCTCTCATCCTTCCACCCAGCCGTCTCTCAATCCCCTTTCCCCTCCTCTCATCCTTCCACCCAGCCGTCTCAATCCCCTTTCCCCTCCTCTCATCCTTCCACCCAGCCGTCTCTCAATCCCCTTTCCCCTCCTCTCATCCTTCCACCCAGCCGTCTCTCAATCCCCTTTCCCCCACCCAGCCGTCCTCTCATCCTTCCACCCAGCCGTCTCTCAATCCCCTTCATCCTTCCACCCAGCCGTCCCCCTCCCTCATCCTTCCACCCAGCCGTCTCTCAATCCCCCACCCAGCCGTTCCCCCCTCTCATCCTTCCACCCAGCCGTCTCTCAATCCCCTTTCCCCCTCTCATCCTTCCACCCAGCCGTCTCTCAATCCCCTTCCACCCAGCCGTCTCCAATCCCCTTTCCCTCTCATCCTTCCACCCAGCCGTCTCTCAATCCCCTTTCCCCTCCTCTCATCCTTCCACCCAGCCGTTCCCCTCCTCTCATCCTTCCACCCAGCCGTCTCTCAATCCCCTTCCCCTCCTCTCATCCTTCCACCCAGCCGTCTCTCAATCCCCTTTCCCCTCCTCTCATCCTTCCACCCAGCCGTCTCTCAATCCCCTTTCCCCTCCTCTCATCCTTCCACCCAGCCGTCTCTCAATCCCCTCTTCCCCACCCAGCCGTCCTCAATCCCCTTCCCCTCCTCCATCCTTCCACCCAGCCGTCTCTCAATCCCCTTTCCCCTCCTCTCATCCTTCCACCCAGCCGTCTCTCAATCCCCTTTCCCCTCCTCTCATCCTTCCACCCAGCCGTCTCTCAATCCCCTTTCCCCTCCTCTCATCCTTCCACCCAGCCGTCTCTCAATCCCCTTTCCCCTCCTCTCATCCTTCCACCCAGCCGTCTCTCAATCCCCTTTCCACCCAGCCGTCCTCCCCTCATCCTTCCACCCAGCCGTCTCAATCATTCCCCTCCTCTCATCCTTCCACCCAGCCGTCTCTCAATCCCCTCATCCTTCCACCCAGCCGTCTCTCAATCCCCCGTTCCTCCTCTCATCCTTCCACCCAGCCGTCCCCTCTCAATCCCCCCAGCCGTCTCTCAATCCCCTTTCCCTCCTCTCATCCTTCCACCCAGCCGTCTCCAATCCCCTCCCTCCTCTCATCCTTCCACCCAGCCGTCTCTCAATCCCCTTTCCCCTCCTCTCATCCTTCCACCCAGCCGTCTCTCAATCCCCTTTCCCCTCCTCTCATCCTTCCACCCAGCCGTCTCTCAATCCCCTTTCCCTCCTCTCATCCTTCCACCCAGCCGTCTCTCAATCCTTCCACCCAGCCGTCTCCCAATCCCCCCCTCCTCTCATCCTTCCACCCAGCCGTCTCTCAATCCCCTTTCCCCTCCTCTCATCCTTCCACCCAGCCGTCTCTCAATCCCCTTTCCCCTCCTCTCATCCTTCCACCCAGCCGTCTCTCAATCCCCTTTCCCCTCCTCTCATCCTTCCACCCAGCCGTCTCTCAATCCCCTTTCCCTCTCCTTCCACCCAGCCGTCTCTCATCCCCTTCCACCCAGCCGTCTCTCAATCCCCTTTCCCCTCCTCTCATCCTTCCACCCAGCCGTCTCTCAATCCCCTTTCCCCTCCTTCATCCCCACCCAGCCGTCCTCCCCTCATCCTTCCACCCAGCCGTCTCTCAATCCCCTTTCCCCTCCTCTCATCCTTCCACCCAGCCGTCTCTCAATCCCCTTTCCCCTCCTCTCATCCTTCCACCCAGCCGTCTCTCAATCCCTTTCCCCTCCTCTCATCCTTCCACCCAGCCGTCTCTCAATCCCCTTTCCCCTCCTCTCATCCTTCCACCCAGCCGTCTCTCAATCCCCTTTCCCCTCCTCTCATCCTTCCACCCAGCCGTCTCTCAATCCTTCCACCCAGCCGTCTCTCAATCCCCTTTCCCCTCCTCTCATCCTTCCACCCAGCCGTCTCTCAATCCCCTTTCCCCTCCTCTCATCCTTCCACCCAGCCGTCTCTCAATCCCCTTTCCCCTCCTCTCATCCTTCCACCCAGCCGTCTCTCAATCCCCTTTCCCCTCCTCTCATCCTTCCACCCAGCCGTCTCTCAATCCCCTTTCCCCTCCTCTCATCCTTCCACCCAGCCGTCTCTCAATCCCCTTTCCCCTCTCATCCTTCCACCCAGCCGTCTCTCAATCCCCTTTCCCCTCCTCTCATCCTTCCACCCAGCCGTCTCTCAATCCCCTTCCCCTCCTCTCATCCTTCCACCCAGCCGTCTCTCAATCCCCTTTCCCCTCCTCTCATCCTTCCACCCAGCCGTCTCTCAATCCCCTTTCCCCTCCTCTCATCCTTCCACCCAGCCGTCTCTCAATCCCCTTTCCCCTCCTCTCATCCTTCCACCCAGCCGTCTCAATCATCCTTCCATCCCAATCTTTCCCCTCCTCTCATCCTTCCACCCAGCCGTCTCTCAATCCCCTTTCCCCTCCTCTCATCCCCTTCCATCCCACCCAGCTTCCAATCCCATCCTTCCACCCAGCCGTCTCTCAATCCCCTTTCCCCTCCTCTCATCCTTCCACCCAGCCGTCTCTCAATCCCCTTTCCCCTCCTCTCATCCTTCCACCCAGCCGTCTCTCAATCCCCTTTCCCTCCTCTCATCCTCCACCCAGCCGTCATCCCCTTCCATCCTTCCACCCAGCCGTCTCTCAATCCCCTTTCCCCTCCTCTCATCCTTCCACCCAGCCGTCTCTCAATCCCCTTTCCCCTCCTCTCATCCTTCCACCCAGCCGTCTCTCAATCCCCTTTCCCCTCCTCTCATCCTTCCACCCAGCCGTCTCTCAATCCCCTTTCCCCTCCTCTCATCCTTCCACCCAGCCGTCTCTCAATCCCCTTTCCCCTCCTCTCATCCTTCCACCCAGCCGTCTCTCAATCCCCTTTCCCCTCCTCTCATCCTTCCACCCAGCCGTCTCTCAATCCCCTTTCCCCTCCTCTCATCCTTCCACCCAGCCGTCTCTCAATCCCCTTTCCCCTCCTCTCATCTTCCACCCAGCATCCCCCTTCCCCTCCTCTCATCCTTCCACCCAGCCGTCTCTCAATCCCCTTTCCCCTCCTCTCATCCTTCCACCCAGCCGTCTCTCAATCCCCTTTCCCCTCCTCTCATCTCCACCCAGCCGTCTCTCATGCTTCCATCCCAGCCGTCTCTCAATCCCCTTTCCCCTCCTCTCATCCTTCCACCCAGCCGTCTCTCACCCATCCTTCCACCCAGCCGTCTCTCAATCCCCCCCTTTCATCCTTCCACCCAGCCGTCTCTCTCATCCTTCCACCCAGCCGTCTCTCAATCCCCTTTCCCCTCCTCTCATCCTTCCACCCAGCCGTCCCAATCCCCTCCTCTCATCCTTCCACCCAGCCGTCTCTCAATCCCCTTTCCCCTCCTCTCCCTTCCACCCAGCCGTCTCTCAATCCCCTTTCCCCTCTCATCCTTCCACCCAGCCGTCTCTCATTCCCCTTTCCCCTCCTCTCATCCTTCCACCCAGCCGTCTCTCAATCCCCTTTCCCACCCAGCCGTCCTCTCATCCTTCCACCCAGCCGTCTCTCAATCCCCTTTCCCCTCTTCCCCCAGCCGTCCTCTCATCCTTCCACCCAGCCGTCTCTCAATCCCCTTTCCCCTCCTCTCATCCTTCCACCCAGCCGTCTCTCAATCCCCTTTCCCCTCCTCTCATCCTTCCACCCAGCCGTCTCTCAATCCCCCCCCTCCTCTCATCCTTCCACCCAGCCGTCTCTCAATCCCCTTTCCCCTCCTCTCATCCTTCCACCCAGCCGTCTCTCAATCCCCTTTCCCCTCCTCTCATCCTTCCACCCAGCCGTCCTCAATCCCCTTTCCCTCCTCTCATCCTTCCACCCAGCCGTCTCTCAATCCCCTTTCCCCTCCTCTCATCCTTCCACCCAGCCGTCTCTCAATCCCCTTTCCCCTCCTCTCATCCTTCCACCCAGCCGTCTCTCAATCCCAATCCCCTTTCCCCTCCTCTCATCCTTCCACCCAGCCGTCTCTCCAATCCCCTTTCCCCTCCTCTCATCCTTCCACCCAGCCGTGCTTTCCCTCCTCTCATCCCAGCCGTCTCTCAATCCCCTTTCCCCTCCTCTCATCCTTCCACCCAGCCGTCTCTCAATCCCCTTTCCCCTCCTCTCATCCTTCCACCCAGCCGTCTCTCAATCCCCTTTCCCTCCTCTCATCCTTCCACCCAGCCGTCTCTCAATCCCCTTTCCCCTCCTCTCATCCTTCCACCCAGCCGTCTCTCAATCCCCTTTCCCCTCCTCTCATCCTTCCACCTTCCAGCCGTCTCTCAATCCCCTTTCCCCTCCTCTCATCCTTCCACCCAGCCGTCTCTCAATCCCCTTTCCCCTCCTCTCATCCTTCCACCCAGCCGTCTCTCAATCCCCTTTCCCCTCCTCTCATCCTTCCACCCAGCCGTCTCTTAATCCCCTTTCCCCTCCTCTCATCCTTCCCCTATGCCCCCTTTCGACCGTGACTCCCAACCCCATCCCTCTCTCCTCCATTGACTGCTGATGGTCATTCTCTCTACCAGAGCGGTCAGTGTTGTCATTGTCAGTTTGTGTGGTCTATCAGCAGATGACCACTGCTGGTCTCATAGACTGGACACAACATAGTAAAGGAACATCTGGGACACTCAAATTAGTATGATATGTTACGTTTGGTTTATTTCTTTTAGTCACATGTCTGTGGAACTTGTTCAGTTTATGTCTCAGTTGGTGAATCTGTTATGTTCATACAAATATTTACACATGTTAAGTTTGCTGAAAATAAACGCATTTGACAGTGAGAGGACATTTCTTCAAATCAAATCAAAGTTTATTTGTCAAGTGCGCTGAATACAACAGGTGTAGACCTTACAGTGAATTGCTTACTTACAGGCTCTAACCAATAGTGCAAAAAAGCTATTAGGTGAACAATAGGTAGGTAAAGAAATAAAACAACAGTAAAAAGACAGGCTATAAAAGTAGCGAGGCAATAACAGTAGCGAGGCTACATACAGACACCGGTTAGTCAGGCTGACTGAAGTAGTATGTACATGTAGATATGGTTAAAGTGACTATGCATATATGATGAACAGAGAGTAGCAGTAGCGTAAAAGAGGGGTTGGTGGGTGGTGGGACACAATGCAGATAGCCCGGTTAGCCACTGTCTCGGAGCACTTGTTGGTCGGACCAATTTAGGTAGTATATACATGAGTGTATAGTTAAAGTGACTATTCATATATGATAAACAGAGTAGCAGCAGCGTAAAAAGAGGGGTGGGGGGGGACACAATGCATATAGTCCAGGTAGCCATTTGATTACCTGTTCAGGAGTCTTATGGCTTGGGGGTAGAAACTGTTGAGAAGCCTTTTTGTCCAAGACTTGGCACTCCGGTACCTCTTGCCATGCGGTAGTAGAGAGAACAGTCTATGGCTGGGGTCTTTGACAATTTTTAGGGCCTTCCTCTGACACCGCCTGGTGTAGAGGTCCTGGATGGCAGGCAGCTTAGCCCCAGGGATGTACTGGGCCGTATGCACTACACTCTGTAGTGCCTTGCGGTCAGCGGCCGAGCAGTTGCCATACCAGGCAGTGATGCAACCAGTCAGGATGCTTTCGATGGTGCAGCTGTAGAACCTTTTGAGGATCTCAGGACCCATGCCAAATCCTTTTAGTTTCCTGAGGGGGAATAGGCTTTGTCGTGCCCTCTTCATCACTGTCTTGGTGTGTTTGGACCATTCTAGTTTGTTGTTGATGTGGACACCAAGGAACTTGAAGCTCTCAACCTGTCCACTACAGCCCCGTTGATGAGAATTGGGGCATGCTCGGTCCTCCTTTTCCTGTAGTCCACAATAATCTCCTTAGTCTTGGTTACATTGAGGGATAGGTTGTTATTCTGGCACCACCCGACCAGGTCTCTGACCTCCTCCCTATAGGCTGTCTCGTCGTTGTCTGTGATCAGGCCTACCACTGTTGTGTCGTCTGCTAACTTAATGATGGTGTTGGAGTCATGCCTGGCCATGCAGTCATGAGTGAATAGGGAGTACATGAGGGGACTGAGCACACACCCCTGGGGAGCTCCAGTGTTGAGGATCAGCGTGGCAGATGTGTTGCTACCTACCCTCACCACCTGGGGGCGGCCCGTCACGAAGTCCAGGATCCAGTTGCAGAGGGAGGTGTTTAGTCCCAGGATCCTTAACTTAGTGATGAGCTTTGAGGGTACTATGGTGTTGAATACTGAGCTGTAGTCAATGAACAGCATTCTCACGTAAGTGTTCCTTGATCACACAGTCGCCTGGAACAGCTGATGCTCTCATGCATACCTCAGTGTTGCTTGCCTCAAAGCTAGCATAGAAGTTGCTGAGTTTAAAATTGTGTTAACCCCTCTACCACACACACCCCCTTCAGAGGACAAATGTCTTTGTTTTTTTTACAGGTTTTTGGCTACATATACATACATGTTACATACACATTTTACATACATGGTACTTTTATATAAAGCAATCACATAACAATAATACATTACCAAACATAAGCTTTTTAATCCCAACCCTCAGCCACTCTCAGCCCATCCCACCTATCACCATAGACCACCCTTGTTTTGTTTTCATGTGCCAAATATTTTTCAATTGTGCTGTGATGTTTTACATAATGTTTGAACCTTTCTAATCATATTTTATCCACAGGTTGTGAGCTTAAGATGAAAACCTTTCCTATGTGTATTATTATATTATTAATTGACTGACTATGGCTCTCCAAATCGCCCAACGTTGCTATTTGTAAGGTTAATTTTAATTGCATGTTGTGATTTTTTTTAACCATTCTTGAACCTGTGACCAGAAACAAGCTACATAGGATCAATACCCGAATAAATGAACTATTGATTCTGTCTCTTCGCAGAAAAATCTACAGAGCTGAGATTGTTGTATGCCCCATATATATAGCATTCTATTGGTGGAAATACTTTGATATAATAATTTAAATTGAAAAAGTGTTGAATCAAGTGTAGTTTGCTGTACCAGTTCATAAACCATATGCCATAGAATTGTTACAAAAGTTCCTCCTATTTATGTTGCACCCTTTATGGCGCAACTGTCAACATTTTTATCCTCAGATGAAACTGCTATAGTATTCTATTTATGCCAGTTCCTTTCAGCCAATTTGTATCTTGTATCTTTAAAATATGGCAGGCAAACAAGTTCCCTACCTTCTCCGTTTTCCACTTGCCTCCTCCAGTTTTGTGGTAGTGCTGCAATCAATTGGTTGTAAATTTGGATTGAGCAGATATGCAGTTATTGAAAATATATGGGAATATGTGACAACTCCTCAGTTTCTATTCATAACATTAACAAATTTAATACCATATTTAAACATTTTTTTCCATAACAAATGTTTTTTTTTATTAATCAGTATATTTGAATTTAATCATAACATTTGTTGTAATATTTGTTCTATCATTTCTGGGGGATAAAACTGAAATTGTATGGCTTGTTTAAAAAAGGGCGATACTTTAAACAAAATTTCATTTTCAATTAGTAGGAAATGAGAAGTTGTAATCTGTATAAAGGCAAAAAGGACATTTTTGAACAATAATAATCTACTGGAAAACCATTTTGGGTTTGTCATATTCATTTTAATTCATAACATATCATAAAAATTGTCATTTGTAACATATCATACAAAATGGATGATGGACATTCACAAATGAATACATACCATACCTGTCACATTGGCATAAATAATTCGGGAGACAGACACAGGAACGCGTAATAATGTTTTTATTAAGCCCCAAATTATGGCGTACCGTGTAAAGGCACGGAGACGAAGACCAAACAAACACGTAACAAAAACACAGAGTTGAAACCCAAACAAAAGAGAGAGGAATACCTCTAATAAATAACACACGCATAATAATTATCACACTGGACAAGACCCGTAATCATCTGTTCAATCCACAATGGCATGAAGGCCAAAACACACAGCACAGGTACTCACACGCACCAACGGACAGAGTAACAATAATCGACAGTCCAATGGAAACCAAAGGGAAAACTTATACAAGTACTAATCAGTGGGAATAGGGGACAGGTGTGCGTAATGAAAGTTCCGGAGGGATCCGTGACAATACCAAACATAACATATCATACTAATTTCAGTGGCCCGGATTTTCATTTACTATGTTACGCCGACCCCTCAGTCCAAGTTGCAGGTCTATAGGATTAGGACAGGACCAGATGTACAGGATATTCAGCCTCATATTCTATACATGGATCGGGAGAGGACGACCATGATGTCATAGACTAAAGCGATGTTCCTCTGCTCCTCTTTTGGTTTGCCAGATTGTTATCTTATACAGATTTAGTGAACTCTCAAGTGTTTGTTGCAATGTAAGTGGTCCACAAAGGAACAGCAATATCATGTCCGGTCCCGCATGGCCCAAGGTTGAGAGACACTGGAACAAGGAAAAGCTCTTATCCAGTTCCACTCACCAGTACAAGAATAGTCTCTGGAGAATGTTGGCATTGTTGTCCCATATCTTTTTCACAGAATTCTTTAGGTGATTGTCTGGCCACCATGTTGGCCTCAATGACCACAGCAGCACCAGCCCCATTCACACTAACTAATCAATATGTAACTAAGGAAGGAGATCGGATGATGGAGAGAGGGGTAGAGAGCAGGAGGAAGAGTAGAGGAACAATGATATTGGAGGAAAGGTTTATCAATAACGCAGGGGAAATGTTTGGTTTTTAGGTTTATCCCACAAACAGCACGCTCATTTTTTTATTTGTGTTCGGCTTTGGTTAGTTTTATTTCATGCAAATTACATTCATAAAATGTGAACCAATGCATCCATCCAAACTCTATGGAAGATACAAAACACAAGTAACAGTATTTTTTGTTTCACTTGCCATTTTTTGGCACATGGCTAAATTTGGATTTGTTTTAGTTTCTTTATCAAAGTAGTACAACTACAAAAGGAAACATCATAGCTCCAAATATCTCCCAATAAATAATGACATGCCTGTGAGTCTATAGTCTTTCAGTTACAAAAGACTTGGAATAGAGCAGCATTTACATGATAGTATTATACAAAGGGGGTTAATAAATACAGTGTGTGTGTGTGTGTGTGTGTGTGTGTGTGTGTGTGTGTGTGTGTGTGTGTGTGTGTGTGTGTGTGTGTGTGTGTGTGTGTGTGCGTGTGCAAGAGAAAGAAAGAAAGAATAAAGATAGTGGAATGACAGGGATTAAGGGTGGCATGTGTATAAATATAAATGGAGTGTGAACATTTTTGAAGGTGGGAGAGGGAGAGAGTATGCAAGCACACACGAGAGGGAGAGAGAGACAGGGTGGAGGAGGGGCAGAGAGGGGGGATAGGGAGAAGCAGAGCGTGCACAATATTCATTCAAACTGACACAGGCTGCATGTCCTGGTTTGCACTCCTCTCTCTCTCTCTCTCTCTCTCTCACACACACACAGACACACTCACACACACATAGGCATGGAAACACCAGACAGTCTGCAGTTAAGTTTACAGCAGCAGGAAGAAGACATTGGAGAGGTGAAGAAGGAGAGAGAAAGAGAGTGATAGACCGGGGAGGGGAAGGAAGAAAATACAAAACAGGGAGAGGCACGGGGGGGGGGGGGGTGAAGGAGACAGATGAGTGAGAATAAAGAGAGAGAGAAAGAGAGGGCAGAGTTTGCAAACGGGGAGAATAGAGGATGTAAAGGAGAGGGGGTAAAGGAAGGGATAGACAGAGATAGAGGAATGCGGGGCGAGGGAGAGAAACGGGGTTTGGCGTACGGAGGGGGCAGAGAGGAGGAGAGAGAGACAGTGTCTGGCTGCATGTGTTGGGGCTGTACACAGGAGGACAGAGGGTAAGTGCATTCTACCTGCAATCTATCTCAAATCATTACAGTCATTTACTATTTTTATATCCTGCTTGTAATGTTGTCTATAAAGTATATCTTCATGTTGTAAGGAAGGACATAGCACTTTCATGGATCTGGATATAACATCTGAGTGCATTGTCATCCTATGGAAGAGTTTCTTACAACCAGACATAAATATGATGTGACAAATGTGTCAAGGGCTGTTTGTGTGCTTGGACATTAATGCATGATGCAGCTACTGGGGGCTATTTAATGGAGGCTTGCATGGCTAGTGTTTTAATATGCATCTATCTAGTCATGCATGGAGAACATTTTCACAATAGTATGAGTTCCAGTGAATTTATTTGTGGTGAGTGATTTCCATTCACACCTCAGAGTGTTATATGATAGTATGATAATAGTGACAGTGCATGTTGTCGTCTTACCCATGTCGGTTTGATAGCACTAATTGAATCCATGCCACTGAATGTGTGTCTGTTTTAGAGCGTTAGGCATAATACATTAACGTGTGTGTTATGAGGGTTATTGATGAAGATGTTAGAGGTAATGGGAATGGTGATGGACCTTCCCCCTCGTCTGGGTGACTGAGTCTGTGTCTACCTGCCCCAGACTGGGTCAATACTTTAATGCAATTGCCATTCACTTCAATTGGGACTGGTGCACACACACACGCACCCACACGCACGCACACTAACAAAAGTAAACACAGACTTAGTGACTGTGTTGAAAATGACTATGCAAGTATGTAACACAGAACCTTCATGTGAAACACAGACACACACCCACACACAGTTCACAGTAATGGCGGTGGCTCCCTTGAACTCATTCACCATAGGGTCATGGTTTCAAGTCCCAGGTGGGAGGAGAAGGGGGTTGGTCATGACCCTATCCTTCCTCTCAGACCCTCCCCCACTCTTCCTCACTTCACACTCCAGCCACCACAATGCTGAGACCTAGACCATCATCAAGGGCTGTAATCTGCCTTCTCATTCACACACACACACACACACACACACACACACACACACACACACACACACACACACACACACACACACACACACACACACACACACACACACACACACACACACACACACACTGACCCTGACATAGCAGTAAAGCAATATCAGACAGAGACAGAGTAAAACACTGGCTCCCCTTCGCTCTGCGTGTGTGTGGACTTGTGCGTACATAAGTGTTTGCATGTGATGGTGTGTGAGGGTCAATGCTAAGTGTTTATTTTAGTTGTTGTTAGCAGAGAGTTGTGCTAACAGTGGAGTGTTAAGTGTCCCCACTCCATCACTGTCTGTGTGGTGGCAATTAGCATGCTCTCCCTGTCTGCAATTTGTGTGGTTTGGTTTTCCTATCCTTGTGTGGACCAGAAGTCTGGGACCAGAAGCCCTCACAAGGATAGTTAAACAAGTACAATTCAGACATTTGGCCAGTCCCCACAAGAAAAATGCTTTTTTAGGCTTAGGGGTTAGGTTTAGAGTTAAGGTTAAAATTAAGATTAGGGCTAGAAATAAGGGTTAGGGGTTAGGTCTCGAGTTAGGGATTAGGGAAAATAGGATTTTGAATGGGAATCAATTGTTTGGTCCCCACAAGGATAGTACAATAAACGTGTGTATTAGACAAGTGGCTAAAACATTTTACGTCCAGCCCTGTATATATGTAGCCTACCAATATATACGTACATGTGTGTTTGTTTATGTGTGCAAATATATAAATAGCCTAAATGTTTTGGATATATGTATATGTTTATGTCCGTGGGTAATTATACATGTATAACGTGGGTTTTAATAAGTGTATAGGATACAGCTGTGTGTGTAAGTGGGGGTGTGCATGGGTGTTAGTATCTATTTAGATGTTTGTTGCTGGCGGTATGTCCATGTGATCTTGTTATGTGAGCGGCCAGCCCAGCCCCATGCTGGAGGAGTGCGGGAGCAGACAGACAAACACATGCATGGCTAAACCAGACAGACACACACAACCTCTCTTTCATAGGAAATGAGACCAGGTGACCTCTGACCATTCAGCCTGTCTGGAAACGCCAAGCCTGGAATCGATCAACACCCCCCTGCCCAGACAGCCTCCCTCCCGCTTTTTCCCTCCCTCCCTTCCTCCACCTCTACTCCTTCCAACCATTCCTCCTCACCTTCCCCCCCACTTTCGCTCTACCCCGGTGACCCCCCTCACCCTTAACTCACACCCCCCTCACCCTTAACTCACTCTCCCCTCCCCCACAATCAGATGATCAACCCCACAGTGGCTATGCTATACCTCACTCAGCAGCACAGCAACCTCCAAACACTGAACAAGACCTACCGCTCCCTCTCTCTTCTTCTCCTCCTCTTGCTGGGTCTGAACCTCTGACCAAACACTGCACAGGACCCTGCTATGTTCCCAAAACATAAGGTAAGAGGAGGCAAGTCTTTCTTTACCTTTATCTAACTAGGCAAGTCAGTTAAGAACAAATTCTTATTTACAATGACGGCCTACACAGGCCAAACCTGGACAATTGTGTGCCGCCCTATGGGACTCCCAATAACGGGCCGGCTGTGATACAGCCTGGATTCGAACCAGGATGTCTGTAGTGAAACCTCAAGCACTAAAATGCAGTGCCTTAGACCGCTGCACCACTCGGGTGCGTGTGTGTGAAATAGATGACAATTTATTAGTTGTCATCTATATATGTCATTCTATATGCAAGTTAGATTTGGGATTTCCCACTGTACTTTGTTCAGTCAAATGTATTTTATAAAGCCATTTTTACATCCGCAGTTGTCACAAAGTGCTACACAGATACCCATCCTAAATCCACATTGAGCAAGCAATTTTTTGATCACTGCTTATGTGTACAGGTGTATGTAATCTGGATTGTGTGTTATGATGTGTGTTATGTTACATTCTATATTGGGGTTTTATGTGTACAGGTGTATGTAATCTGGATTGTGTGTTATGTTACATTCTATTTTGGGGTTTTATGTGTACAGGTGTATGTAATCTGGATTGTGTGTTATGTAACATTCTATATTGGTGTTTTATGTGTACAGGTGTATGTAATCTGGATTGTGTGTTATGTTACATTCTATATTGAGGTTTTATGTGTACAGGTGTATGTAATCCAGATTGTGTGCTATGTTACATTCTATATTGGGGTTTTATGTGTACAGGTGTATGTAATCTGGATTGTGTGTTATGATGTGTGTTATGTTACATTCTATATTGGGGTTTTATGTGTACAGGTGTATGTAATCTGGATTGTGTGTTATGTAACAGTCTATATTGGTGTTTTATGTGTACAGGTGTATGTAATCTGGATTGTGTGTTATGTTACATTCTATATTGAGGTTTTATGTGTACAGGTGTATGTAATCCAGATTATGTGTTATGTTACATTCTATATTGGGGTTTTATGTGTACAGGTGTATGTAATCCGGATTGTGTGCTATGTTACATTCTATATTGGGGTGTTATGTGTACAGGTGTATGTAATCCGGATTGTGTGTTATGTTACATTCTATATTGGTGTTTTATGTGTACAGGTGTATGTAATCTGGATTGTGTGTTATGTTACATTCTATATTGAGGTTTTATGTGTACAGGTGTATGTAATCCAGATTATGTGTTATGTTACATTCTATATTGGGTTTTTATGTGTACAGGTGTATGTAATCTGGATTGTGTGTTATGTTACATTCTATTTTGAGGTTTTATGTGTACAGGTGTATGTAATCTGGATTGTGTGTTATGTTACATTCTATATTGAGGTTTTATGTGTACAGGTGTATGTAATCCGGATTGTGTGTTATGATGTGTGTTATGTTACATTCTATATTGGGGTTTTATGTGTACAGGTGTATGTAATCTGGATTGTGTGTTATGATGTGTGTTATGTTACATTCTATATTGGGGTTTTATGTGTACAGGTGTATGTAATCTGGATTGTGTGTTTTACATTTATATTTACATTTAAGTCATTTAGCAGACGTCTTATCCAGAGCGACTTACAAATTGGTGAATTTACATTCTATATCCAGTGGAACAGCCACTTTACAATAGTGCATCTAAATCATTTAAGGGGGGGGTATGGATTAATCCTAGGTATTCCTTGAAGAGGTGTTTCAGGTGTATCCGGAAGGTGGTGATTGACTCCGCTGTCCTGGCGTCGTGTTTGTTCTACCATTGGGGGCCAGAGCAGCGAACAGTTTTGACTGGGCTGACAGGTGTATGTCAATGGTAGGGAGGCGAGCAGGCCAGAGGTGGATGAACGCAGTGCCCTTGTTATGTAGGGCCTGATCAGTCCTGGATATTGGGTGTTTTATGCTCCGTACAAGCACCATGGTCTTGTATGTTCAACTGGAAGCCAGTGGATTGTGTGAGAGAACTTGGGAAGGTTGAACACCAGACGGGCTGCGGCGTTCTGGATGAGTTGAGGTTTTAATGGCACAGGCAGGGAGCCCAGCCAACAGTGTAATCCAGACGGGAGATACATGCCTGGATTAGGACCTGTTCCTGTGTGAGGCAGGGTCTATCTGCGGATGTTGTAGAGCATGAACCTACAGGAACGGGCCACCGCCATGATGTTGGTTGACAGGGTGTTGTAGGATCACGCCAAGGTTCTTAGCGCTCTGGGAGGAGGACACAATGGAGTTGTCATTGATGGCGAGATCATGGAACGGGCAGTCCTTCCCCGGGAGGAAGAGCAGCTCCGTCTTGCCGAGGTTCAGCTTGTTATGATCCGTCATCCACACTGATATGTCTGCCAGACATGCAGAATGCGATTCGCCACCTGGTCATCAGAAGGGGAAAGGAGAAGATTAATTGTGTGTTATGTGATAGGAGAGACCATGTGAGGTTATGACAGAGCCATGACTTGGTGTTTATGAGAATAGGAGGGGCCTAGAACAGAGCCCTGGGGGACACCAGTGGTGAGCGTGTTATGTTACATTCTATATTGGAGGTTTTAGGTGGACGCAATCAGGTGGGCCGCGCCGGAGATGCCCAATCGGAGAGGGTGGAGAGGATGATCTGATGGTTCATGTTACATTCGATAGAAGGATGAGAGCAGAGGAGAGAGAGTTAGCTTTAGCAGTGCGGAGCGCCTGTGATACAAGGTGTAGTTGAATGACTATCTTGTAACCTGACTGATTTGGATCAAGAAGGTCATTCTGAGAGATAGCGGGAGAGCTGGCCAAGGACGGCACGTTCAAGAGTTTTGGAGAGAAAAGAAAGAAGGGATACTGGTCTGTAGTTGTTGACATCGGAGGGATCGAGTGTAGGTTTTGTTAAGGGGTGCATTCGCTAAGACGGAAGGGACGTTGAGGGATGAGTTGATGATGAGGTGAGGTAAGGGAGAAGGTCCCCGGAAATGGTCTGGAGAAGAGAGGAGGGGATAGGGTAATCGGGCAGGTTGTGTGTTATGAAGTGTTTCATCTGGAGAGAGAGGGGAGAAAGAGGTCAGAGCACAGGGTAGGGCAGTGTGAGCAGAACCATTGTTTGACTTAGCAAACGAGGATCGGATGTCGTTTCTTTTCAAAATGGTTGAGGTATATTGAGGTTTTATGTGTACAGGTGTATGTAATCCAGATTGTGTGCTATGTTATGTTACATTCTATATTGGGGTTTTGTGTGTACAGGTGTATGTAATCTGGATTGTGTGTTATGATGTGTGTTATGTTACATTCTATATTGGGGTTTTATGTGTACAGGTGTATGTAATCTGGATTGTGTGTTATGTAACAGTCTATATTGGTGTTTTATGTGTACAGGTGTATGTAATCTGGATTGTGTGTTATGTTACATTCTATATTGAGGTTTTATGTGTACAGGTGTATGTAATCCAGATTATGTGTTATGTTACATTCTATATTGGGGTTTTATGTGTACAGGTGTATGTAATCCGGATTGTGTGCTATGTTACATTCTATATTGGGTTTTTATGTGTACAGGTGTATGTAATCTGGATTGTGTGTTATGTTACATTCTATTTTGAGGTTTTATGTGTACAGGTGTATGTAATCTGGATTGTGTGTTATGTTACATTCTATATTGAGGTTTTATGTGTACAGGTGTATGTAATCCGGATTGTGTGTTATGTTACATTCTATATTGGGGTTTTATGTGTACAGGTGTATGTAATCCGGATTGTGTGTTATGATGTGTGTTATGTTACATTCTATATTGGGGTTTTATGTGTACAGGTGTATGTAATCTGGATTGTGTGTTATGATGTGTGTTATGTTACATTCTATTTTGGGGTTTTATGTGTACAGGTGTATGTAATCTGGATTGTGTGTTATGTTACATTCTATATTGGTGTTTTATGTGTACAGGTGTATGTAATCCGGATTGTGTGTTATGATGTGTGTTATGTTACATTCTATATTGGGGTTTTATGTGTACAGGTGTATGTAATCTGGATTGTGTGTTATGATGTGTGTTATGTTACATTCTATTTTGGGTTTTATGTGTACAGGTGTATGTAATCTGGATTGTGTGTTATGTTACATTCTATATTGGTGTTTTATGTGTACAGGTGTATGTAATCTGGATTGTGTGTTATGTTACATTCTATATTGAGGTTTTATGTGTACAGGTGTATGTAATCGGGATTGTGTGTTATGTTACATTCTATATTGAGGTTTTATGTGTACAGGTGTATGTAATCCAGATTATGTGTTATGTTACATTCTATATTGGGGTTTTATGTGTACAGGTGTATGTAATCCGGATTGTGTGTTATGATGTGTGTTATGTTACATTCTATATTGGGGTTTTATGTGTACAGGTGTATGTAATCCGGATTGTGTGTTATGATGTGTGTTATGTTACATTCTATATTGGGGTTTTATGTGTACAGGTGTATGTAATCCGGATTGTGTGTTATGATGTGTGTTATGTTACAGTCTATATTGGGGTTTTATGTGTACAGGTGTATGTAATCTGGATTGTGTGTTATGATGTGTGCTATGTTACATTCTATATTGGGGTTTTATGTGTACAGGTTTATGTAATCCAGATTGTGTGTTATGTTACATTCTATATTGGGGTTTTATGTGTACAGGTTTATGTAATCCAGATTGTGTGTTATGTTACATTCTATATTGGGGTTTTATGTGTACAGGTTTATGTAATCCAGATTGTGTGTTATGATACATTCTATATTGGGGACTTTTTAAACATGTATTTTTTTTCCATATTTACTAAGAAGTACCAGGTTACTGGACCTATTACACACAGTAAAACAGGTTATGACACAGTAGGCAGGTCTGGTAGTCAGTCATGTCCCAGTGAACATTCAACGCTGTCGGTGAGTTTGTGACTTAAAGAAACCATCACGTGTTGAGTGTACCCTGCCTCTTGAGTTCACATCTTTGCACACACACTCGCACTATTTTTTATTTTACTGTTATTTTACTAGGCAAGTCAGTTAAGAACAAATTCTTATTTTCAATGACGGCCTGGGAACAGTCTGTTCAGGGGCAGAACGACAGATTTGTACCTTGTCAGCTCGGGGATTTGAACTTGCAACCTTTCAGTTACTAGTCCAACGCTCTAACCACTAGGCTACCCTGCCGCCCCTAAAACACACACACACCTCATCTGGATTAGAGTACACACTGTAGCCCTTACCAAGATGGCTGCCAACGAGGTCCTTCAGTGAGCAGTGATGTTGCTATGAAAAGGCCCTATCTCTTCACCCACTATGATGTCATTAGGAAAAGGCCCATCTCTTCACCAACTCTCACAGAGCAGGGTCCCGGTTCACATTCATCGCTGTCGGTGGGTTTCAATGCTTTGACTCACCCGATGATGAATGACAACTGTGGCCAAGCCTGACCTCATTTCCCCCTGATGAAACATCCTTCATGTCTGCTGTCTGGATCTATCTGTCTGTCTTCCTGTCTGAAGGGATTAGTTATTACCTGTATAAAAATTGTGATTTTGTCAAAGAGGTGAGATTTACTTTTCAATAAACACCCTAAAATATATAACCTGAGAATTCTCATGTTGTATTTTATGAAATGTCATGATTTCACAGTATTCACACACAAAAAAGGCTGGGTAAGGACATCAATGCAACACCTGTTTTTTCATATGATGGTTACTCATAATTCATCCATGGAGTTTAAGTGAAGAGTCATTTTTACAGTACAGCCCGTAAAACAGATAGAGAAAAAGAGATAAGAAGTTGACATTAAAAGGGTAGATAAAGAAAGGGAGAGTCTCCCTCAAATGAGATAAGAAGGAGAGAGGAGAAAGAGGGAGATTAGAGATGACAGAAAGAGGAGGAGCCATGCTTTTGCCTCCAGACAGCTCCAGTATATATACACCATATACACACTCACTCAAACACACAACACAAAAAACACACATTCACATACTCTACACATGCACATAAACACATAACATGCATAAGCATACTGATGCCACATAAACATACAGTACACACACACACACACACACACACACACACACACACACACACACACACACACACACACACACACACACACACACACACACACACACACACACACACACACACGTTTACACTCACATGCTGCTGCTACTCTGTTCTTTTCCTTATTCGTATTATTATCTATCCTGATGCCTAGTCACTTTACCCTGCCTTCATGTACATATCTACGTCAAATACCTTGTTCCTCTGCACAGTGATATGGTACTGGTACTCCTTGAATATAGCTTCATTCTTTGTATTTTATTCCTCTTAATATTTTTAGAAAATTGGATTGATTGATTGTCTATTTGGCCTCCAGACAGCTCCAGTATGACTGTATGGCCTCCAGGCAGCTCCAATATGACTGTATGGCCTCCAGACAGCTCCAGTATGACTGCATGGCCTTCAGACAGCTCCAGTATGACTGCAAGTCCTCCAGACAGCTTCAATATGACTGCATGGCCTCCAGACAGCTCCAGTATGACTGCATGGCCTCCAGACAGCTCCAGTATGACTGCATGGCATCCAGACAGCTCCAGTATGACTGCATGGCCTCCAGACAGCTCCAGTATGACTGTATGGCCTCCAGACAGCTCCAGTATGACTGCAAGGCCTCCAGACAGCTCCAGGATGACTGCATGGCCTCCAGACAGCTCCAGTATGACTGCATGGCCTCCAGACAGCTCCAGTATGACTGCATGGCCTCCAGACAGCTCCAATATGACTGTATGGCCTCCAGGCAGATCCAATATGACTGTATGGACTCCAGGCAGCTCCAATATGACTGTATGGCCTCCAGACAGCTCCAATATGACTGCATGGCCTCCAGGCAGCTCCAATATGACTGCATGGCCTCCAGGCAGCTCCAATATGACTGTATGGACTCCAGGCAGCTCCAGTATAACTGCATGGCTTCCAGACAGATCCAGTATGACTGCATGGCCTCCAGGCAGCTCCAGTATGACTGTATGGACTCCAGGCAGCTCCAGTATAACTGCATGGCCTCCAGGCAACTCCAGTATGACATGCTGAGCACTTGTTGGCTGCTTTTCCTTCACTCTGCGGTCCAAATTATCCCAAACCATCTTGGGTTGAGGTTGGATGACTGTGGAGGCCAGGTCATCTGATGCAGCACTCTATCACTCTCCTTCTTGGTCAAATAGCCCTTACTCAGCCTGGAGGTGTGTTGGGTCATTGTCCTGTTGAGAAACAAATGATAGTCCCACTAATTGCATGCCAGATGGGATGGTGTATCGCTGCAGAATGCTGTGGTAGCCATGCTGGTTAAGTGTGCCATGAATTCAAAATAAATCAATCACTGACAGTGTCACCCCAAAGCACCCCACACCATCACACCTCCTCCTCCATGCTTCACGGTGGGAACCACACATGCGGAGATCATCTGTTCTCCTATTCTGCATCTCTCAAAGACACGGAACCAAAAATCTCAAATTTGGACTCAACAGACCATAGGACAGATTTCCACCAGTCCAATGTCCATTGAACGTGTTACTTGGCCCAGGCAAGTCTCTTCTTATTGTTGGAGTCCTCTAGTAGTGTTTATTTTGCAGCAATTCGACCATGACAGCCTGATTTTGTTACGTGTTTGTTTGGTCTTTGTCCTCGTGCCTTTACATGGCACGCTGTAATAAAAAAACTATTACACATTCCTGCGCCCGATCCTTCACACAACGTGACTCTTTTTGTCTTAAAGTAATGATTGACTTTCTTTTCTCTTTGCTTATTTGAGCTGTTCTTGCTACAATATGGACTTGGTCTTTTACCAAATTGGGCTATCTTCTGTATACCACCCCTACGTTGTGACAACTGATTGGGTCAAAGAATTAAGAAAGAAAGAAATTCGACAAAATAACTTATAACAAGGCACACCTGTCAATTGAAATGCATTCCAGGTGACTACCTCATGACGCTGGTTGAGCGACTGCCAGAGTGTGCAAATCAAAATCAAATCAAATCTTATTAGTCACATGCGCCTATACAACAGGTAGAAGACCTTACAGTGAAATGCTTACTTACGAGCCCCTAATCAACAATGCAGTTGTAAAAAATAATGCGGAAAAGAATAAGAGATAAAAGGAACAAGTAAAGTAAACAATTAAAGAGCAGCAGTAAATTAACAATAGCAAGACTATATACAGGGGGTACCAATACAGAGCCAATGAATAGACTGACGAGTTTCAGAAGAAAGATCTTTGTTTCTGGCCAATTTGAGCCTGTAATTAAATCCTTTGTTGCTCCAGATACTCAACTAGTCTAAAGAAGGCCAGTTATATTGCTTCTTTAATCAAAACAACAATTTTCAGCTGTGCTAACATAATTGCAAAAGGGTTTTCTAATGATCAATTAGCCTTTTAAAATGATAAACTTGGATTAGCTAACACAACGTGCCATTGGAACACAGGAGTGATGGTTGCTGATAATGGGCCTCTGTACGCCTATGTAGATATTCCATTAAAAATCTGCCGTTTCCAGCTACAATAGTAATTTACAACATTAGCAATGTCTACACTGTATTTCTGATCAATTTGATGTTGTTTTAATGGACAAAAAATGTGCTTTTCTTTAAAAAACAAGGACATTTCTAAGTGACCCCAAACTTCTGAACGGTAGTGTATATTGTACACAATAAATAAAATAAATTACGGGTCAACAGCTGAATATTGCTCCCAGTGTTGATCAAAGCTCAGAACGCTTATATTCTTGATCTGAGTTCTAATCGCGCCTGCCTCTTTGCGAACAAGTGGAGTAATGAACAGTGATTTGTTTGCTATGTTCACCTGCATACCCCGGATTTGCCTCCTGGATTTTCCTTTATAACAGCGCATTCACCACTCTTTCAAACGGCCAGCTCCACCCTCTCACAGCACAGGCCAAGGTCCTGAGACATAAAACAAACTACCCTAGCTCGCAGTCAGCTCAAGTAGGTGAATAGAGACACAGCGGATGTGAGATGCCTCAAAAGGCAATTTTTAAAAACATCTCCCGACGTACTACAGACATACAGACACTACAGAATAGGATGTCAAATGTAGTGCACTAGTACAGGTAAATGGCTGTCATCTCTGAGGCAGCACCTGTCAAAAGCTCTACCACAAAACCCTGAGCTGTGGTGGTAAGTGGTGGGGGTGACAGTACTTCAGGTCCCAGGGTAGGTTGATGTAACTGTGGTGATGTCACTTAAAATAGCTTAAAATAGCTGTAATAGACTTCCGGCGCCGACAGAGATGGCCTCCTCGCTTCGCATTCCTAGGAAACTATGCAGTTTTTTTTTACGTGTTATTTCTTACATTAGTACCCCAGGTCATCTTAGGTTTCATTACATACAGTCGAGAAGAACTACTGAATATAAGATCAGCGTCAACTCACCATCAGTACGACCAAGAATATGACTTTCGCGAAGCGGATCCTGTGTTCTGCCTTTCAACGAAGACAACGGAATGGATCCCAGCCGGCGACCCAAAAAAACGACTTCGTAAAAGAGGGAAACGAGGCGGTCTTCTGGTCAGACTCCGGAGACGGGCACATCGTGCACCACTCCCTAGCATTCTTCTCGCCAATGTCCAGTCTCTTGACAACAAGGTTGATGAAATCCGAGCAAGGGTAGCGTTCCAGAGGGACATCAGAGACTGTAACGTTCTTTGCTTCACGGAAACATGGCTCACTGGAGAGACGCTATCGGAGGCGGTGCAGCCAGCGGGTTTCTCCACGCATCGCGCCGACAGAAACAAACACCTTTCTGGTAAGAAGAGGGGCGGGAGCGTATGCCTTATGGCTAACGAGACGTGGTGTGATCACAGAAACATACAGGAACTCAAATCCTTCTGTTCACCTGATTTAGAATTCCTCACAATCAAATGTAGACCGCATTATCTACCAAGAGAATTCTCTTCGATTATAATCACAGCTGTATATATTCCCCCCCAAGCAGACACATCGATGGCTCTGAACGAACTTTATTTGACTCTTTGCAAACTGGAATCCATACATCCTGAGGCTGCATTCATTGTAGCTGGGGATTTTAACAAGGCTAATCTGAAAACAAGACTCCCTAAATTGTATCAGCATATCGATTGCGCTACCAGGGCTGGCAAAACCTTGGATCATTGTTATTCTAACTTCCGCGACGCATATAAGGCCCTGCCCCGCCCTCCTTTCGGAAAAGCTGACCACGACTCCATTTTGCTGATCCCTGCCTACAGACAGAAACTAAAACAAGAAGCTCCCACGCTGAGGTCTGTTCAACGCTGGTCCGACCAAGATGATTCCACACTCCAAGACTGCTTCCATCATGTGGACTGGGACATGTTTCGTATTGCGTCAGACAACAACATTGACGAATACGCTGATTCGGTGTGCGAGTTCATTAGAACGTGCGTTGAAGATGTCGTTCCCATAGCAACGATTAAAACATTCCCTAACCAGAAACCATGGATTGATGGCAGCATTTGCGTGAAACTGAAAGCGCGAACCACTGCTTTTAATCAGGGCAAGGTGACCGGTAACATGACCGAATACAAACAGTGCAGCTATTCCCTCCGCAAGGCTATCAAACAAGCTAAGCGTCAGTACAGAGACAAAGTAGAATCTCAATTCAACGGCTCAGACACAAGAGGTATGTGGCAGGGTCTACAGTCAATCACGGACTACAAGAAGAAAACCAGCCCAGTCATGGACCAGGATGTCTTGCTCCCAGGCAGACTAAATAACTTTTTTGCCCGCTTTGAGGACAATACAGTGCCACTGACACGGCCTGCAACGAAAACATGCTGTCTCTCCTTCACTGCAGCCGAGGTGAGTAAAACATTTAAACATGTTAACCCTCGCAAGGCTGCAGGCCCAGACGGCATCCCCAGCCGTGCCCTCAGAGCATGCGCAGACCAGCTGGCTGGTGTTTTTACGGACATATTCAATCAATCCCTATACCAGTATGCTGTTCCCACATGCTTCAAGAGGGCCACCATTGTTCCTGTTCCCACGAAAGCTAAGGTAACTGAGCTAAACGACTACCGCCCCATAGCACTCACTTCCGTCATCATGAAGTGCTTTGTGAGACTAGTCAAGGACCATATCACCTCCACCCTACCTGACACCCTAGACCCACTCCAATTTGCTTACCGCCCAAATAGGTCCACAGACGTCGCAATCTCAACCACACTGCACACTGCCCGAACCCATCTGGACAAGAGAAATACCTATGTGAAAATGCTGTTCATCGACGACAGCTTGGCATTTAACACCATAGTACCCTCCAAGCTCGTCATCAAGCTCGAGACCCTGGGTCTCGACCCCGCCCTGTGCAACTGGGTACTGGACTTCCTGACGGGCCGCCCCCAGGTGGTGAGGGTAGGCAACAACATCTCCTCCCCGCTGATCCTCAACACTGGGGCCCCACAAGGGTGCGTTCTGAGCCCTCTCCTGTACTCCCTGTTCACCCACGACTGCGCGGCCACGCACGCCTCCAACTCAATCATCAAGTTTGCGGACGACACAACAGTGGTAGGCTTGATTACCAACAACGACGAGACGGCCTACAGGGAGGAGGTGAGGGCCCTCGGAGTGTGGTGTCAGGACAATAACCTCACACTCAACGTCAACAAAACTAAGGAGATGATTTTGGACTTCAGGAAACAGCAGAGGGAACACCCCCTTATCCACATCGATGGAACAGTAGTGGAGAGGGTAGTAAGTTTTAAGTTCCTCGGCATACACATCACAGACAAACTGAATTGGTCCACTCACACAGACAGCATCGTGAAGAAGGCGCAGCAGTGCCTCTTCTACCTCAGGGTGCTGAAGAAATTCGGCTTGTCACCAAAAGCACTCACAAACTTCTACAGATGCACAATCGAGAGCATCCTGGCGAGCTGTATCACCGCCTGGTACGGCAACTGCTCTGCCCACAACCGTAAGGCTCTCCAGAGGGTAGTGAGGTCTGCACAACGCATCACCGGGGGCAAACTACCTGCCCTCCAGGACACCTAAACCACCCGATGTCACAGGAAGGCCATAAAGATCATCAAGGACAACACCCACCCGAGCCACTGCCTGTTCACCCCACTATCATCCAGAAGGCGAGGTCAGTACAGGTGCATCAAAGCTGGGACCGAGAGACTAAAAAACAGCTTCTATCTCAAGGCCATCAGACTGTTAAACAGCAACCACTAACATTGAGTGGCTGCTGCCAACACACTGACTCAACTCCAGACACTTTAATAATGGGAACTGATGGGAAATGATGTAAAATATATCACTAGCCACTTTATTAAACAATGCTACCTAATATAATGTTTACATACCCTACATTATTCATCTCATATGTACACGTATATACTGTACTCTATCATCTACTGCATCCTTAAGTAATACTTGTATCACTAGCCACTTTAACTATGCCACTTTGTTTACATACACATCTCATATGTATATACTGTACTCGATACCATCTACTGTATCTTGCCTATGCTGCTCTGCACCATCACTCATTCATATCTTTATGTACATATTTTTTATCCCCTTACACTGTGTATAAGAAATTAGTTTTGGAATTGTTAGTTAGATTACTTGTTGGTTATTCCTGCATTGTCAGAACTAGAAGCACAAGCATTTCGCTACACTCGCATTAACATCTGCTAACCATGTGTATGTGACAAATAAAATGTGATTTGATTTGATTTGATTTGCTTCGGTTACTACATAGAAGCCTCTCCAAGCCAATGAAATAACAGAGGCAAACAGCCCCACCAATCAGAGACACACTTGAGGGGGCTTTGGGTTCTATATGAGCTTCTCCTTCAAACCATAAGCAAAATAATGAGGGGCGTCGCCTGAGGAGGCTTCAGTGAATGAAGTAATATGGTCCAGAGCGTATCTCAATAGAATAGTCTGAAGTGGCTTCCTCGCCTTGTTCCCTCTCCTTAGTCTGAACTGATCTAAAAGGTGAAGACATCTGAAAACATTATGGTTTAAGCCCACACAACGGACCTTCTCCTTACAAGGTCAATGCATACAAAAGGAGAGAGAGCAACTTCGGACTATTGGCAAACACAGCATTTCCTGCAAAGCTGACTGCCTCCACACGCAGTCTAGTCCTCTTTGACCACCATGACTTATGACCCCTGTTCATTATCTGAAGCATCTTCTGCCACAGTGGCTCAGGAGCAATTAGTGGAGCTGCAGTGATTATACAAAACACTATAACTGACTTGGATTGGATCTGTACAGCCCTGAGAGAGAGAGAGAAATGTTATGCCAAGGATTGGATTGAGAGAGCGAGCGAGACAGAGAGAGACAGAGAGAGAGAAATGTCATGCTAAGGATTGGATTGAGAGAAAAGAGGCCCCAGACTCCACTGATAAGCAGACACGCTAGCTAATGTGAAAACAGCAGGTCTGTGCCTGTGTGTGTGTCTCTTTACAGTCCCTGCTGTTCAATAAGGTGTATTTTTATCTGGTTTTTAAATCTTATTCTACTGCTTGCATCAGTTACCTGATGTGGAATAGAGTTCCATGTAGTCATGGCTCTGTGTAGTACTGAGCGCCTCCCATAGTCTATTCTTGACTTGGGGATTGTGTAGAAACCGCTGGTGGCATGTCTTATGAGGTAAGCCTGGATGTCCGCACTGTGTGCTAGTAGTTTAAACAGATGCCCGTTTGCATTCAGCATGTCAACACTTCTTACAAAAACAAGTAGTGATGAAGTCAATCTCTCCTCCACTTCGAGCCATGAGAGACTTACATGCATGTTATTAATGTTAGCTCTCCGTATACATTTAAGAGCCAATGTTCCTTAGTCCCTCTTTGTGGCACCTGACTACATGACTGGACAGTAGTCCAGGTGTGACAAAACTAGGGCCTGTAGGACCTGCCTTGTTGACAATGTTGTTAAGAAGGCAGAGCAGTGCTTTATTATGGACAGACTTCTCTCCATCTTAGCTACTCTTGCATTAACATGTTTTGACCATTACAGTTTACAATCCAGGGTTACTCCAAGCAGTTGTAACATCAACTTGCTCAATTTCCACATTATTCATTACAAGATTGAGGTTAGTTGAGGTTTAGGGTTTAATTAATTATTTGACCCAAACACAATGCTTTTAGATTTTGAAATATTTAGGACTAACTTATTTCTTGCCAACCATTCTGAAACTGACTGCAGATCTTTGTTAAGTGTTGAAGTAATTTCACTTGATCTAGTAGCTGACGTGTGAAGTGTTGAGTCATCCACATACACAGACACACTGCCATGTCATTAGTAAAGATTAAAAAATGTAAGGGACCTACACAGCTGCCCTGGGGAATTCCTGATTCTACCTAGACTATGCTGGAGAGGCTTCCATTAAAGAACACCCTCTGTGTTCTGTTAGACAGGTAACTCTTTATCAACCATATACTGTAGCAGACTGATCGATAATGTCAAAGGCCACACTGAATACTAACAAACATTATCATCAATTTCTCTCCGCTAATCATCAGTCATTTGTGTAAGTGCCGTGCATGTTGAATGTCCTTCCCTATAAGCGTGCTGAAAGTCTGTTGTCAATTTGTTTACTGCAAAATAGCATTGCATTTGGTCAAACAGTTTTTTCACAAAGTTTACTAAGGGTTGGTAACAGGCTGATTGGCCTGCTATTTGAGCCAGTAAAGGGGACTTTACTATTCATGGATAGCGGAATGACTTTTGTTTCCCTTTAGGCCTGAGGGCATACGCTTTCTTGTAGGCTTAGATTGAAGATATGGCAAATAGAAGTGGCAATATCGTCCGCAATTATCCTCAGTAATTTTCCATCCAAGTTGTCAGACCCAGGTGGCTTTTCATTGTTGATGGACAACTACATTTGTTTTACCTCTTCCACACTCACTTTTTGAGTGAATTAAAAATTACAATGCTTGTTTTCCATAATTTGCTCAGTTATACTTGGATGTGTAGCGTCGGCATCTGATTCTATGAATGATGGAGCTGAGTTTGCCTTTTTGGCAAAAATTGAATTTAAGGTGCTCCAAAGCTTTATCATTATGGTTAGTGACAGAGACAGGGACTGGCTGGTTGAAAGCTGCTTTTTCATTAGCTTTAAGGCGTGGGTCTGTGGAGTCTAGGGCCTCTCTCTTTTCCCCTCTCTCTCTCTTCCTTTTCTCTCTCCCATGCACACTACTCCTGTCCCTCTGCAGTCAGTCGGGTGTAAATCACAGTGAACACATGCTCATAAACCAGCGATATGAGGCCACACCTCACCCTACTCCTCTACACCAACCCACAGCCTTCCTTCCTCTCTTTCTCTAATAACGCCTTCAATCTCTCTACCATCTCCTTTCTCTCTCTCTCTCTCTCTCTCTCTCGTTCTCTCACAACTCCTCATATCCTCTTCACCGTATGCTGTCTCAGTCTTGTTACACTTTTTCCACGCCTCACTCTCACATCTCCCTCACTCACAGCCTATGTCACTCTTCTGCCTCACTTCATCCCTTCCACACAACTCTCTCTGTCCTTCTCACCCGCTCCCACTCTATCTCTCTGTCTCCCCCATACCTATGTCTCTTCTGCTCCATCCCCATTCTCCCTATCGCTCTCTGCCTCTCTCTCTCCCCTGTCTGTCTCTCTCTTTCTCACTCCAACCAGCCTTCCCTTCCTTCCTCACTCTCTCTTTCCTGCAGTTTTATGATCTTCAGCTGGGAGGTCAGTCACAGTACCAAGAGCACAAGGAGAGGGCAAACACGTCAAAGCCAGGATCAGCTGCTTTGGCTACTTCCAGATTTCCTAGTCTTTTATAGGCGTCCTTTGTTAATACAATAATAACGGAATGCTTGAGAATTCTGTAAATATGTGTGCATGTTGAGCATTGCATGACTGGTAGTGGTATCTTGTAACTGTGTTTTTTAAAATAAATGTAGGCCTACAGTATGTGTGTGCTCTCCACTAAGAGCAGGAGAGGACAACCCCACAGTTAACATCCATGTAAACACTCCTAAACAACACACACCATCAAAGCTGCCACCATCTCCCCTAAGCTGAAACACAAGCCATTCAGAGCCGACTGAGATGATGATTGACGGCCTGGGACTATACCTGTTGTTCCAGTGATCTGTCAGGACCCGGTTACGAACCCGGGTCTCCGGAGTGAGAAACAGTCACTTAACCAACTGAGCCACGAATAGTCAGCAGAACCCAGAAGATAAGTTCTCTCACGTCACCCCGCTCCTCCGCTCTCTCCACTGGCTTCCAGTTGAAGCTCGCATCCGCTACAAGACCATGGTGCTTGCCTACGGAGCTGTGAGGGGAACGGCACCGCAGTACCTCCAGGCTCTGATCAGGCCCTACACCCAAACAAGGGCACTGCGTTCATCCACCTCTGGCCTGCTCGCCTCCCTACCACTGAGGAAGTACAGTTCCCGCTCAGCCCAGTCAAAACTGTTCGCTGCTCTGGCCCCCAATGGTGGAACAAACTCCCTCACGACGCCAGGACAGCGGAGTCAATCACCACCTTCCGGAGACACCTGAAACCCCACCTCTTTAAGGAATACCTAGGATAGGATAAAGTAATCCTTCTCACCCCCCCTTAAATGATTTAGATGCACTATTGTAAAGTGGCTGTTCCACTGGATGTCATAAGGTGAATTCACCAATTTGTAAGTCGCTCTTGATAAGAGCGTCTGCCAAATGACTTAAATGTAAATGTAAATGAGGCAGACACAGCAGTACTTGAGACGGTGTATTTAATAAAGTAAAAAGTGAAGTCCTTCAGGAAAACATGTAACTCCACAACCTCAAAAGGAATTCCACAAGAACAAGGTAATCCACAAGGTAATCCTCCAAGACAAAAAGGTAAATCCACAAGGTGGTAGGTAAAGCATAAAAAGCCTCAAAAGATACTCAAAAATAAATAAACAAGAACAAAAAACAGAATTCCACAAGAGCGTCCACCGGGATCAACAAGAGTACACAGAATACTAGGGCTGGGTGCTAACATACAAACACAGAGCAAAGAACTGAGGGAAACTAAGGGTTTAAATACAATCAGGGGAAACGAGGCACAGGTGCAAATAATAATGGGGATCAAGGGAAAGCAAAAGGTCAAAAACCGGAACAACCCTGGCCAAATCCTGACATGATCCCCTTAGGAACCAATTCAATGGCTTCTAATTTGGAATCGGAAGGTTTGTCAATTCAATCTACTGATCTCCAACTGCCACCCAACATTGGGGGGGTGAAACTCTTGTGTTTGGGGGGTGAAACTCTCCTGTTGTCACAAACATACAAAGCACACAGATACTGGATAAGAGCGTCTGCTAAATGACTTAAATGTAAATGTAAATGTAGATACAGTGTACTCACAAGTGACAGTAATACAGCATTCCAAATTCAGTCTGAGAGTGTTCACTATGGCAGCAAAAAAGAAAGAGAGAGTGTGTATATCTGAGTGTGAGAAAAAGAGAACGTGTCTGTGCAGTATAGACAGGTGTGTGTGTGAAAGAGAAACACAGGTCTGCAAGAGAGAGGAGCAGACAGGTGAGAGAGAGAGAGAGAGGGGGGGAGCAGACAGGTGAGAGAGAGAGAGAGAGAGGGGGAGCAGACAGGTGAGAGAGAGAGAGAGAGGGGGGGAGCAGACAGGTGAGAGAGAGAGAGAGAGAGAGAGAGAGAGAGAGAGAGCAGAGAGAGAGGAGCAGACAGGTGAGAGAGAGAGAGAGAGAGGGGGGGGAGCAGACAGGTGAGAGAGAGAGAGAGAGAGAGAGAGAGAGAGAGAGCAGAGAGAGAGGAGCAGACAGGTGAGAGAGAGAGAGAGGGGGGAGCAGACAGGTGTGAGAGAGAGAGAGGGGGGAGCAGACAGGTGAGAGAGAGAGAGAGGGGGGGAGCAGACAGGTGTGAGAGAGAGAGAGGGGGGGAGCAGACAGGTGAGAGAGAGAGAGAGGGGGGGGGGCAGACAGGTGTGAGAGAGAGAGAGAGAGAGAGAGAGAGAGAGAGAGAGAGCAGAGAGAGAGGAGCAGACAGGTGAGAGAGAGAGGGGAGCAGACAGGTGAGAGAGAGAGCAGAGAGAGAGAGCAGAGAGAGAGAGAGGGGGAGCAGACAGGTGAGAGAGAGAGCAGGGAGAGAGGAGCAGGCAGGTGAGAGAGAGAGAAATAGAGAGAGAGAGAGAGAGAGAGAGAGAGAGAGAGAGAGAGAGAGGGGAGCAGACAGGTGAGAGGGAGAGAGAGAAAGAGAGAAGCTGAGATTATGTAAAGTGCTTTGGTCATCCCCAGTCTGCACACGCACAGGGGACCTGCATCACAGAGCCAGGAGAGCAAAGTCATAGCTCATCTCACCACCGGTGTGCTGGGGGGTTGTCTGGGAGGAAAACAATACATACTGTATGGATGCTGTGAGTCTGAGACTGGGATGTGACTCTCATACCAAATGTACGTTTTTAGCCTACAGTTAAATGGTCTATTATGAAAACACCCTCTGTTATTCTGAGTGAAGAGATATCGATTCAAAGTCCACCACACCCCTGTTGTTGATACATGCTAGGCCACCACCACATATACAGTGACTTCAGAAGTATTCATTATCCTTGACTTATTCCACACTTTGTTGTGTAAGTGCCTGAATTCACCCATCTACACACAATACCCATTAAAGACAAGGTGAAAACATGTTTTTATTAATTTATCGAAAAGGAAATACAGAAATATCACATTTCCCTAAGTATTCACATGCCCGAGTCAATACTCAGTCGAAGCACCTTTGGCAGAAAGTACAGCTTTGAGTTGTCTTAGGTATGTCTATATCAGCTTTGTGTTGTCTTAGGTATGTCTATATCAGCTTTGTGTTGTCTTAGGTATGTCTATATCAGCTTTGTGTTGTCTTAGGTATGTCTATATCAGCTTTGTGTTGTCTTAGGTATGTCTATATCAGCTTTGAGTTGTCTTAGGTATGTCTATATCAGCTTTGAGTTGTCTTAGGTATGTCTATATCAGCTTTGAGTTGTCTTAGGTATGTCTATATCAGCTTTGTGTTGTCTTAGGTATGTCTATTTCAGCTTTGTATTGTCTTAGGTATGTCTATATCAGCTTTGAGCTGTCTTAGGTATGTCTATATCAGCTTTGTGTTGTCTTAGGTATGTCTATATCAGCTTTGTGTTGTCTTAGGTATGTCTATATCAGCTTTGAGTTGTCTTAGGTATGTCTATATCAGCTTTGAGTTGTCTTAGGTATGTCTATATCAGCTTTGAGTTGTCTTAGGTATGTCTATATCAGCTTTGTGTTGTCTTAGGTATGTCTATATCAGCTTTGTGTTGTCTTAGGTATGTCTATATCAGCTTTGAGTTGTCTTAGGTATGTCTATATCAGCTTTGAACATCCGGATTTGGGCATTTTTCCCCATTCTTCCTTGCATATTTTCTCAAGCTCCATTAAGTTAGATGGGGAGCAGCGGTAAACAGCAATCTTCAAGTTTTTCTACAGATTTTCAATGATATTTAAGTCTGGGCTTTGGCTGGGCCATTTAAGGAATTTCAGATTCCTGTTCTGAAGCCTTTTCAGCATTATTTTGGCTGTATACTTGGGGTCATTCACCTGTTGGGACATAAATCTTCGCCCCAGTCTAAGGTCATTTGCACTCTGAAGCAGGTTCTCATCAAGGATTTGCCTGTATTTGACTCCATTCATTGTTCCCTTTATCCTCCTCTTATCCTTACCAGTATCCCAGTCCCTGCTGCTGAAAACCATCCCCACAACATAATGCTGCCACCACCATTTTTCATGGTAGGGATGATTTTTGACGGATGATGACCTGTGCCTGATTTTCTCCAGAGATAGCGCTTTGCATTCAGGCCAAAGAGTAAAAATGTTGTCTCATCAGACCACAGAATATTTTGCCTTATTCTCTGAGTATTTCACGTGCCTTTTTGCAAGCTCCAGGTATGCCGTCATGTGCCTATTTCTCAGGAGTGGCTTCTGTCTGGCCATTCTCCCATAACGCCCAGATTGGTGTTGTGCTGTAGAGACTGTTCTGGCAGGTTCTCAACTATCAGCCGAAGAACTCTGTAGTTCTGTCAGAGTGGTCATTGGGTTTCTTGGTCACCTCCCTGACCAAGGTCCTTCTTGCCCAGTTGTTCAGTGTGGTCAGATGGCCAGCTCTAGGCAGAGTCTGGGTTGTTCCATTTTTCCATTTCCCAATGACAGAGACCACTGTGGTCTTGGAAACTTTCAACACTCTAGAAATAGTTGTATACCCTTCCCCAGATATATGCCTCATCACAAATCTATTTGGTAGATCTACGGATAGTTCCCTGGACTTGGTATAGTTTCTTCTCTGACATGCACTGTCAACTGTGGGACCTCATATAGAAAGGTGTGTTTCTTACTAAATCATGTCCAAACAATTGAATTGGCCACAGGTGGACTCCAATCAAGTTGTAGTGACATCTCAAGGATGATCAAAGGAAATTGGAGCTCCATTTGGAGTTTTATTCCTAAGGGGGGTGAATACTTATGTAAATGAGATATTTCTGTATTTTATTTTCAAAATATTTGCTAAAATTTCAAAAAACATGTTTTCACGTTGTCATTATGGGGTATTGTGTGTAGATGGGTTAGAAAAAAATATGTAATCCATTGTGAATCCAGGCTGTAACAAAACAAAATGTGTAATAAGTCAAGGGGTGTTAATGCTTTCTGAAGGCGCTGTATATAGTTACATGGTTATAAACCGTTTTGTTTTTTGTTTCCATTCGTTCATGTCATCATGGTGCATGAACATAAGTGAAGGCTCTCTAGTCTGTGACAAGAGGTCTGGACCTTTATGGCACATATGAAGTAGTTCACTGGGCTGGCTAGATGCAGTGGCTGTTCCAGTCTATGGACTGTTCCTCTAAACATTAAATAGATGATTTAATCCAGAATTGACAGGCCAGGCCTGTATAGAGATTGTAAAGTATAGAGGCTATATAATAGCATACATGTGATTGTTAAAATATTAGGTTCAACTCACTTGCTGCAACCAATGTATATATAAATCATCGGCTGCGACCCGCAGCATGCAGTCGAGCAACGAGCACAGAGACTAAAGGACGATGTTCCCTTCAGAAGTCTCTATGATTGGTTGTGCGTGTTACCATTGGAAACAGTGAGAAGGAGGAAGTCATTTTCCAATTTTCCTCAACCTTTTCCCTCACCTCGACATGGTAATGTAATGATTTTTTACAGACATGAGAATTTTACATCATTGTATTCGGTGCATACAGCTGACAAGAACAGACACATAATAAAGATATCCTAATATAAAGTATTCATGGTGTGTTTGACAAAGGTGAACTACCTGATATAGTGTTACATGGCTAGGTGTGTTAAATTACACATCAAGTAGACTAGGGTTACACTAGCATGAGGCTTAATAGGTTTACCTTTATATAGTGGTCTATAGGGGCCATTTACAAACCAAAACATTTACAGTATGCTGTCTATGAAGGACTCATAAATTGTCAGAGAGAGAGAGATTGTCATTTGTTTTCCAGAGAAAGTCATTCATATGCTCCACCATTTCATGAAATGTTTTGAACAACTTTGGGCAGAAGTGTCTGGGAATGAGATTAGGAATAACCAAATATCTGACATCATGTTTTGATTACAGGTACTGCACATTCTGATCTGACTCTGATTGGTCGACCATGAGTGACAGCATGGAGGACCCTCCTCCTCAGACGCAGGGTTCTGGAGTAGACAGAAAGGTAAGCTAGGCTAACATGAGTGGGATGATGCTGATAGGCTAACATGAGTATGTATGATGATGCTGATAGGCTAACATGAGTATGTATGATGATGCTGATAGGCTAACATGAGTATGTATGATGATGCTGATAGGCTAACATGAGTGGGATGATGCTGATAGGCTAACATGAGTATGGTGATGCTGATAGGCTAACATGAGTATGATGATGCTGATAGGCTAACATGAATATGATGATGCTGATAGGCTAACATGAGTAGGATGATGCTGATAGGCTAACATGAGTAGGATGATGCTGATAGGCTAACATGAATATGATGATGCTGATAGGCTAACATGAGTGGGATGATGCTGATAGGCTAACATGAGTGGGATGATGCTGATAGGCTAACATGAGTGGGATGATGCTGATAGGCTAACATGAGTGGGATGATGCTGATAGGCTAACATGAGTGGGATGATGCTGATAGGCTAACATGAGTGGGATGATGCTGATAGGCTAACATGAGTGGGATGATGCTGATAGGCTAACATGAGTATGGTGATGCTGATAGGCTAACATGAGTATGATGATGCTGATAGGCTAACATGAGTAGGATGATGCTGATAGGCTAACATGAATATGATGATGCTGATAGGCTAACATGAGTGGGACGATGCTGATAGGCTAACATGAGTAGGATGATGCTAATAGGCTAACATGAGTATGATGATGCTGATAGGCTAACATGAGTAGGATGATGTTGATAGGTTAACATGAGTAGGATGATGCTAATAGGCTAACATGAATATGATGATGCTGATAGGCTAACATGAGTAGGATGATGCTGATAGGCTAACATGAGTAGGATGATGCTGATAGGCTAACATGAATATGATGATGCTGATAGGCTAACATGAGTAGGATGATGCTGATAGGCTAACATGAATATGATGATGCTGATAGGCTAACATGAGTGGGACGATGCTGATAGGCTAACATGAGTAGGATGATGCTAATAGGCTAACATGAGTAGGATGATGCTGATAGGCTAACATGAGTAGGATGATGTTGATAGGTTAACATGAGTAGGATGATGCTAATAGGCTAACATGAGTAGGATGATGCTGATAGGCTAACATGAGTAGGATGATGCTGATAGGCTAACATGAGTAGGATGATGCTGATAGGCTAACATGAGTATGATGATAGGCTAACATGAGTATGATGATGAGGATGATAGGCTAACATGAGTATGATGATGATGATGATAGGCTAACATGAGAATGATGATGCTGATAGGCTAACATGAGTAGGATGATGCTGATAGGCTAACATGAGTATGATGATAGGCTAACATGAGTATGATGATGAGGATGATAGGCTAACATGAGTATGATGATGATGATAGGCTAACATGAGTAGGATGATGTTGATAGGTTAACATGAGTAGGATGATGCTAATAGGCTAACATGAGTAGGATGATGCTGATAGGCTAACATGAGTATGATGATAGGCTAACATGAGTAGGATGATGCTAATAGGCTAACATGAGTAGGATGATGCTGATAGGCTAACATGAGTATGATGATAGGCTAACATGAGTATGATGATGATGATGATAGGCTAATATGAGTATGATGATGCTGATAGGCTAACATGAGTATGATGATGATGATAGGCTAACATGAGTATAATGATGCTGATAGGCTAACATGAGTAAGATGATACTGATAGGCTAACATGAGTGGGATGATGCTGATAGGCTAACATGAGTGGGATGATGCTGATAGGCTAACATGAGTAGGATGATGCTGATAGGCTAACATGAGTATGATGATGCTGATAGGCTAACATGAGTAAGATGATGCTGATAGGCTAACATGAATATGATGATGATGATAGGCTAACGTGAGAATGATGATGCTGATAGGCTAACATGAGTATGATGATGATGATAGGCTAATATGAGTATGATGATGCTGATAGGCTAACATGAGTATAATGATGCTGATAGGCTAACATGAGTAAGATGATACTGATAGGCTAACATGAGTGGGATGATGCTGATAGGCTAACATGAGTGGGATGATGCTGATAGGCTAACATGAGTAGGATGATGCTGATAGGCTAACATGAGTATGATGATGCTGATAGGCTAACATGAGTAAGATGATGCTGATAGGCTAACATGAATATGATGATGATGATAGGCTAACATGAGTAAGATGATACTGATAGGCTAACATGAGTGGGATGATGCTGATAGGCTAACATGAGTAGGATGATGCTGATAGGCTAATATGAGTATGATGATGATGATGATAGGCTAACATGAGTAGGATGATGCTGATAGGCTAACATGAGTAGGATGATGCTGATAGGCTAACATGAGTATGATGATGCTGATAGGCTAACATGAGTAAGATGATGATGATAGGCTAACATGAGTATGATGATGATGATAGGCTAACATGAGTAAGATGATACTGATAGGCTAACATGAGTGGAATGATGCTGATAGGCTAACATGAGTAGGATGATGCTGATAGGCTAATATGAGTATGATGATGCTGATAGGCTAACATGAGTATGATGATGATGATGATAGGCTAACATGAGTAGGATGATGCTGATAGGCTAACATGAGTATGGTGATGCTGATAGGCTAACATGAGTAGGATGATGCTGATAAGATCAGTTTTGGTGAATTGATACTGGCTATAGTCTGTGTGAAATGAGTTATTAGTTACTGAGTAATTACATGTAATCACCAAAGACAGAGACAGTCTCAGCAGTTTGTTGCGTCACTCCCTGGGACTCTGTCTGGTGACTAACACACCATTAATAGTGCATAGACCAATCAGCACACCTTTGTTAGGAGTGTCATCATAAGTGCAGTTTTCTACCCACCAAATCCAGCTCCTACATTTGTGTGTCACACCCCCGGATGCATTTACACCAGCTCACCCTATTACACAGCGGCCTCCAGTCTTGGTGTCTGACTACCTTTCTTAGAGGGGTCCCCAAATCCCAACCTTAACCTTTAGAGGATGAATGAGTAATATTGACCCTGTGATTATGGAACTTTCAAGTACTCTAACCCAGCATGGACTCGGCTGTTTGCCCACGGTAGGGCCTCTTTTAAAGGGTATAATGAGGCAGCCTCCATCTGTCATTATGATGGAAATAAGACTGTGTGTGGAGAGAAGAGGCTCTTGTCCAACAGGTGTTTCATACAAGCACAGCCACCCCCAATAAGTTAGGAGCACTAATGAAAAATCTTTCATAGAATATTCAGTCCTCTGTATTATCACAAATAGGCAAAAGGCGTCTATCCCTCCTTCTCTCTTATCCTTCTCTCCATCCCTTTCTTCTCCAACAGCATCACACCCTTCTCTTCTTCCCCATCCATCCTTTCTCCTCCTCCATCCATCTCTCAGCTTGACGTGCAGAGGGTGTAACCTGTAGTCGATGTTGAGGTTCAGACAGCAGGTGAAAGAATGCTGAGGGTGAGGCAGGTGAGACCTAATGACCTAATACTGTTCACAGTATTGAAGAAGTGCCATGAGACTCTCAAATATCAAATCAGTCAATTGCATGCCTGTGTGATCAAGAAAATGCCATTGAGTATCGGTGGTGTTTCCTCTCAACCTCGGTCTGTGGCTCAAAGTGCACTCTAAGGCCACCGTTGTACGACAAGAGTACGAACAGGCCCTGTTGTATATGCAGGATTCCAGTGAAGAGGAGCAGGAGGAAGGAGGAGAGGAACTGTGGGATCTAGAAGCAGACACAGAACTTGTGGTAAGGAACTGTTACTAAGGGTCTGGTGAGACAACCTGGATCAAAAAGAGACACAGCCATAAACCCACTCAGACACGGATGGAAAGGCAATGGCTAAACTAAACTTGAGATCTGTGCACATGACATGTTTTTTCATGCAAAACGCCCATTGACATTAACATTACATTGCAATCATGTGTTCAATTTACCAGGCAGAGTTGAAGAAGATAATGGGGGATTGGAGTACAGAACCATGCAAGTTTGACGACCAATCCAATGTGCTCTCATGGCCTCTGTCTCCTATTGGCTCGTCTCCGTTGGAGCCTCTCATCATTGAGATTATTGACATGTATCTTGACACCCTCCTTGTTACCTTGGAGGATGGGTTAGGGCAGAGCAGAGAACACAGGTTGTTACCTTGGAGGATGGGTTAGGGCAGAGCAGTAGAGAACACAGGTTGTTACCTTGGAGGAGGGGTTAGGGCAGAGCAGTAGAGAACACAGGTTGTTACCTTGGAGGATGGATTAGGGCAGAGCAGTAGAGGACACAGGTTGTTACCTTGGAGGATGGGTTAGGGCAGAGCAGTAGAGAACACAGGTTGTTACCTTGGAGGATGGGTTAGGGCAGAGCAGTAGAGAACACAGGTTGTTACCTTGGAGGATGGGTTAGGGCAGAGCAGTAGAGAACACAGGTTGTTACCTTGAGGATGGATTAGGGCAGAGCAGTAGAGGACACAGGTTGTTACCTTGGAGGATGGGTTAGGGCAGAGCAGTAGAGAACACAGGTTGTTACCTTGGAGGATGGGTTAGGGCAGAGCAGTAGAGAACACAGGTTGTTACCTTGGAGGATGGGTTTGGGCAGAGCAGTAGAGAACACAGGTTGTTATTTTGGAGGATGGGTTAGGGCAGAGCAGTAGAGAACACAGGTTGTTACCTTGGAGGATGGGTTAGGGCAGAGCAGTAGAGAACACAGGTTGTTACCTTGGAGGATGGGTTAGGGCAGAGCAGTAGAGAACACAGGTTGTTACCTTGGAGGATGGGTTAGGGCAGAGCAGTAGAGAACACAGGTTGTTACCTTGGAGGAGGGGTTAGGGCAGAGCAGCAGAGAACACAGGTTGTTACCTTGGAGGATGGGTTAGGGCAGAGCAGTAGAGAACACAGGTTGTTACCTTGGAGGATGGGTTAGGGCAGAGCAGTAGAGAACACAGGTTGTTACCTTGGAGGATGTGTTAAGGCAGAGCAGTAGAGAACACAGGTTGTTACCTTGGAGGATGGGTAGGGCAGAGCAGTAGAGAACACAGGTTGTTACCTTGGAGGATGGGTTAGGGCAGAGCAGTACAGAACACAGGTTGTTACCTTGGAGGATGGGTTAGGGCAGAGCAGTGTCAGGACCCGGTTTTGAACCTGGGTCTCCGGAGTGAGAAACAGTCACTTAACCAACTGAGCCACGAATAGACAGCAGAACCCAGAAGATGAGGCAGACACAGCAGTACTTAAGACGGTGTATTTAATAAAGAAAAAATCCTAAAATACAAAAATGGCAAATCCAAAGGTGGTAGGTAAAACACAAAAGAACTCAAAAGAAACTCACCAAAAATAAACAAAAACAAAAAACAGAATACCACAAGACCGTCACCCGGAATCGACAAGAGCACACAGAACACTAGGGCAGGGTGCTAACATACAAACACAGAGCACAGAACTGAGGGAAACAAAGGGTTTAAATACAATCAGGGGAAAACGAGACACAGGTGCAAACAATAATGGGGATCAAGGGAAAAACACAGGGACAAAAAGCACAATGGGGACATCTACTGACAAAAACCCGGAACAACCCTGGCCAAATCCTGACAAGCAGTAGAGAACACAGGTTGTTACCTTGGAGGATGGGTTAGGGCAGAGCAGTAGAGAACACAGGTTGTTACCTTGGAGAATGGGTTAGGGCAGAGCTGTAGAGAACACAGGTTGTTACCTTGGAGGATGGGTTAGGCAGAGCAGTAGAGAACACAGGTTGTTACCTTGGAGGATGGGTTAGGGCAGAGCAGTAGAGAACACAGGTTGTTACCTTGGAGGATGGGTTTGGGCAGAGCAGTAGAGAACACAGGTTGTTATTTTGGAGGATGGGTTAGGGCAGAGTAGTAGAGGTCACAGGTTGTTACCTTGGAGGATGGGTTAGGGCAGAGCTGTAGAGAACACAGGTTGTTACCTTGGAGGATGGGTTAGGGCAGAGTAGTAGAGAACACAGGTTCATAAGAGCAGATCAGGTGAAGAGGGTGGAACGAATAGATAGATACTCTATATAGATCACAAATATGTATGCACATTGTCATATACTGGCATTTTAAGTAACACCTTTCTGAGACAAATGCAAAGAATGTAATGGAATTCATATCAGAACTACACACATTACCTCTGAATGGTTGAATCTTGACCGTAAAATGGGACAAATGAATCAATACGGAGGTAATCCCACCACATGTAGCCATCGGCCACACCAACCATGTCATTCAAGACACAAGTCACTGGTGAGGAGCAGGGTTATCACTCGCCTCCATCTACTACCTCAACCAATGACAATGCATCGCAGGGTGTTGAACCAACCCCTCCGACACGCCCAGCCAACCAGAGCTCAGTCAATCATGTACAAGAGTGCATATTGTCAACTAACTAAGTACTGTGTAGATGACAGAGTGGGACTCGTAACAGACATGCACACACACACACACACACACGCACTCAACTAACTCTCTGACTCCCGAGCCAGAATTAGACACACACACTTGGCACCAGCATCTCTAGGCTCCACCCAACCACAACCCAAGCCTGAGTTGTTACTGCATCTCCAAACCCGACAGTCAGTTCTTTATCATCAATCATATTAAACCGTGGCCTTCTCTTAATGAGATTTATAGGCGTGGCTTTCACAACGTGATCTGCCCTCTCAGTCTGCTGTGATTGATCACTGTGTGTGGGTCCCCTTCGTCTCCACAGACTGAGAGTGAATTAGCTATTGATCCCGGCCTGGGCTCACTGTGTGTTATAGGACAGGACCCTGACTGGAAGTGTGGTTTGTGGGGTGTGAAGACACTCCTACTGCTTAAAGTCATGGAATGATAGTTTCCTCTTAGTGTTAATGAGGAGATGATTAATTATATAACAGAGGAAATATTGGAAGCCACTGTATGTTGGTTGACTGTGGATCAGGGATGGATGCTCTTCCTCTGCCTACTACAGTATACAGTGGTGGTGATATGGATGTGTGTGTTCATCCAGATCCTCGGGGCTTGGTCCTGAGCAGACAGAGAGTACAGAGTGGCAGCAGTCCAGGCCAAGCGGGCAGGAGACATGGAGCTAGCCAGACGTTACTATCGGACAGCAAAGGTACCACACACACCACTCATTCACTCTCACCTGACTAAGGTGAGTCACACACCACATGCCCAAACATGACACACAGCCAAGATGCCACCAGCGTGCTACCAACCAGCTACTTGGCAAACACTGCTCTGCCCAGTGGAGCCAAACCCAGATGGGCATCTTTACTGTCATCCTTCCCTGTGCCCACCAACCAACCAGGGATCTGGGTCACAGCCGTACAGTATATTCTCCCCGGTCATCGAGGGCAGACGTCTCTCATAACTCTCCTCAGGATAATGTGTGTGTGTGTATATGCCATTTAGCAGAAGCTGTTGTGTGTATGTGTGTGTGAGTACACAACAGTCAGTCTGATATATTGCATGCTGCTGAGGCCATCTAATAGAGTCAATAATGAGGGTCATAAGTCAAGTTAATGTTTTGTTTGCTTGCTCGTGTGTATTTCTGTGTCTCTCGCTCTCTTCTACCCTCTCTCTTCCTCCCTCTCCTCCCCCTCTCTCTCTCTCCCTTCACCCCTCTCATTCATTTTCTCTCTCTCTCCATCCATCTCACCCCCTCCCTTTCTTCTTCTCTCAGAAATTAGAGATGATGGTTGAAGAGGCATCTGAGAAGAGTGAGTGGTCATCAGCTTTATACAGCCCCCTCCTGGTGAGTCCTTATCATTACACCACAATGGGAACTGGCAGTAGTGCTGGAGCTCAGACTACTATTCCATCGATTTCTGCTCTCTCCCCAGTAACGCCAATGTCATTATTTTAGTGCATAATAATATGTAGTTCATATATTCCATTGAAGCTTAAGGGTAGCTAGTACAGACAGTGGTCTGGTAATTAATAACAGCTTTTTGAGAGAACTTCAAACAAAAAAGGTCAGTCTCCCTCTCATTTAATTTTTCTGAGGGCTTGAGCTCTATAATGGGAGTAGGCTAATGAAGAGGGCTAATGAGGGAGAGAGAGGAAGTCGCTTACTAATTCTCTCTCTCCTGAGGCGGACTGGTTGTTTCCATCTCCTCCTCCCCCAGACGAACCACTCAAACAACAGACAGAGACAGACACCAGCCTCAGTCACATGACTTGTCCTGCCAGTAAGAAGGAGCCTCCTGGCAGCAAGATCATGGTATATATCCTCTCCTCTCTAGCCGCTTCAAGTAATCCTCTATGTTTTCACCTCCACCACTGTGTTGTCATTCTAGGTGTCAAGAACAGAAGACAAGGTACAAGTCCACTCCCAGCCCCTCCCAGTGCCTCCTGGGGCCTCAGACCAGTACAACCAGCTGACAGAGGTCCTCACACAGCAACAACAGGTTACTATAACACTTCCTTTATTACACACTGAATTACACTGGTTATCACAGTACCCTAACTGACTCTGTGCCTCTCCTCCCTCCATCAGAAGTGTCTGTGCTAGCAGTTCACCCACATGGGGGAGATCACTGAGACAACTAGGTCTGTACCGGCCCTTTTCATGACCTCTTATGCATTGATAAACGATATATAAGTTATATAACGGATAGCAGACAGGTGGACATGTGCTGCCTTAGGACAGGTCAGACACGCAGAACAACACTGTTGATGTGAGAATGTGTATTTTTTAGATAGGTTGGAGGTGCTGTCAGAGGAGTGTAGGAGACACCTGGAGGTAGTGAAACAGGTGCAGAGTAGAGGACACCTGTTACCCCCATACACAGAGGAACGCACCTTCAACACATACAGGTGCACTACCAACACACACCTCACACAACACACCCAGTCACAAATGACACATAGAGGAACTCACCTTCTACACGTACAGGGGCTTGTTACAAGTGCATTGAGAGACCAGTGCTGTGGCCCTCTAGTGGTGGTGTTGTGATATACATTACATTACATTTAAGTCATTTAGCAGACGCTCTTATCCAGAGCGACTTACAAATTGGTGAATTCACCTTCTGACATCCAGTGGAACAGCCACTTTACAATAGTGCATCTAAATCATTAAGGGGGGGGGGTGGTGAGAAGGATTACTTATCCTATCCTAGGTATTCCTTGAAGAGGTGGGGTTTCAGGTGTCTCCGGAAGGTGGTGATTGACTCCGCTGTCCTGGCGTCGTGAGGGAGTTTGTTCCACCATTGGGGGCCAGAGCAGCGAACAGTTTTGACTGGGCTGAGCGGGAACTGTACTTCCTCAATGGTAGGGAGGCGAGCAGGCCAGAGGTGGATGAACGCAGTGCCCTTGCTTGGGTGTAGGGCCTGATCAGAGCCTGGAGGTACTGCGGTGCCGTTCCCCTCACAGCTCCGTAGGCAAGCACCATGGTCTTGTAGCGGATGCGAGCTTCAACTGGAAGCCAGTGGAGAGAGCGGAGGAGCGGGGTGACGTGAGAGAACTTGGGAAGGTTGAACACCAGACGGGCTGCGGCGTTCTGGATGAGTTGTAGGGGTTTAATGGCACAGGCAGGGAGCCCAGCCAGCAGCGAGTTGCAGTAATCCAGACGGGAGATGACAAGTGCCTGGATTAGGACCTGCGCCGCTTCCTGTGTGAGGCAGGGTCGTACTCTGCGGATGTTGTAGAGCATGAACCTACAGGAACGGGCCACCGCCATGATGTTGGTTGAGAACGACAGGGTGTTGTCCAGGATCACGCCAAGGTTCTTAGCGCTCTGGGAGGAGGACACAATGGAGTTGTCAACCGTGATGGCGAGATCATGGAACGGGCAGTCCTTCCCCGGGAGGAAGAGCAGCTCCGTCTTGCCGAGGTTCAGCTTGAGGTGGTGATCCGTCATCCACACTGATATGTCTGCCAGACATGCAGAGATGCGATTCGCCACCTGGTCATCAGAAGGGGGAAAGGAGAAGATTAATTGTGTGTCGTCTGCATAGCAATGATAGGAGAGACCATGTGAAGTTATGACAGAGCCAAGTGACTTGGTGTATAGCGAGAATAGGAGAGGGCCTAGAACAGAGCCCTGGGGGACACCAGTGGTGAGAGCGCGTGGCGAGGAGACAGATTCTCGCCACGCCACCTGGTAGGAGCGACCTGTCAGGTAGGACGCAATCCAAGCGTGGGCCGCGCCGGAGATGCCCAACTCGGAGAGGGTGGAGAGGAGGATCTGATGGTTCACAGTATCGAAGGCAGCCGATAGGTCTAGAAGGATGAGAGCAGAGGAGAGAGAGTTAGCTTTAGCAGTGCGGAGCGCCTCCGTGATGCAGAGAAGAGCAGTCTCAGTTGAATGACTAGTCTTGAAACCTGACTGATTTGGATCAAGAAGGTCATTCTGAGAGAGATAGCGGGAGAGCTGGCCAAGGACGGCACGTTCAAGAGTTTTGGAGAGAAAAGAAAGAAGGGATACTGGTCTGTAGTTGTTGACATCGGAGGGATCGAGTGTAGGTTTCTTCAGAAGGGGTGCAACTCTCGCTCTCTTGAAGACGGAAGGGACGTAGCCAGCGGTCAGGGATGAGTTGATGAGCGAGGTGAGGTAAGGGAGAAGGTCCCCGGAAATGGTCTGGAGGAGAGAGGAGGGGATAGGGTCGAGCGGGCAGGTTGTTGGGCGGCCGGCCGTCACAAGAAGCGAGATTTCATCTGGAGAGAGAGGGAGAAAGAGGTCAGAGCACAGGGTAGGGCAGTGTGAGCAGAACCAGCCATTCAGTC